>NC_056742.1:91006966-91186966 GCF_019279795.1 Protopterus annectens
TTGAGGCAGAGGACCAGGGCTTTGCATTATGAAACTGAGCAAGTGTCTTAACCAAACAGTGCAATCACCCCTGAAAAGCAGACAGTGTGCCTAATGGGAGGAACTATACTTTTGGCAGTATGCCAAGAGCTCAAGCCTCATTTCGTTTTCAAGAGTATTGTTAGTGGTGGTGTGCACATGCCTTGTTTTTCTAAGGAGGATTTGACTGCACCTGGGATAAGAATGGTGCTATATATGGTATACTGTGCATATTCTGTGAATGTTTTGTAAGTGATGCAGTTGGTGAGTCATGGGCTTGGAAAAGTGAGTCTGCCATGGCAGTGATGGCTTAAAATGTTAATGTTAGGTGTATAGGGGACCCCTCATCCCACTGAAATAGTGAGCATGATTTATATGAATGTGTTGTGCGAGTTAATTTGTGGTTTGTGTAGGTATGGTTTACATCAAGTAGCTGTGTCATGTGATGCTCTATATTCATCATGATGAAAGCAGAATTGGAAAATCCATCTTTACATGGACATACTCGAACTGTCTTAGTGGATATACTCAGTTAAATTAATAAAATTTGCATATTAAGTGTCTGCAGACCATCCTTTCCAATAACCAAGGAAAAGTAGACATCTCTAAAAATGCAGTCCTCAGTTACAGATAAATGATCGTTCTAAAACTAGGCATATGATAAACAAGTCACCTTTTACAGGCTGCCACACAGGTCATATTAACAAGATGTCAGAAGACTGGTGCTAGAGTTTCACCAGGAAAGTTAGCTTTGCTTCAGAAAATTATCTAATGGGAAACATTTGGTGTCAAACTGCACTTCATAAGCAGAGGAACATGGATAAGTTTAGCACAAAGTTGCTAGTTTAGTTTGAAAAAGTGTATTAAAAATTAAGCTAAGTGGAGTTTCTGCATTTTGTATCATTTTTTGCAGTTCATCCTTATCCTGTTTCAACCTTTTAGAGTGTTTTGCTCTTCTAAACATGATAAGTCTGTGACTGTTCATCAGGTTAATAATCACTAGGAGATGAGGACTACAGCCTTCAATTCTCTGCCAAATTGGTTGTCATTCCTCTACAGTGAAAGCACTTCAGGGAATGTAAATCAGGGAACATTGCTGTCACCTCTCAGATTCTCAGGAGGCTGTCTGCTCTCTGCTGATAGCTAAGCTGGAAGTTTAACTTCCTAAATGTTAGGCTTCTTATCTCCCCACCCAGTAAATCTGTTCATTCATGCACATCATATTTCTCACTGTGTCCCCTCCCTCTGTTTTTTCTGATAGACCAATATTCTATTACCGTGGCAACGAGATGATGGCTGTAAGACTTGGGATGTACAAGGCTCACTACTGGACATGGACCGGCAGTTGGGCAGAACTGAAACAGGTAACACTGATGTGTTTATGTTTATGTATCAAATTATGTAGGTACATTTTATTTGTACTGATTATTGCCTTATATGGTCAGCGTTCACACCTATGTGTAACATTCCATGAGGATGACAAAACTAACATCAGTGCAGTCACAAAAATGGAAATAATTTGATAATCACTGTGTTGTACCCTGTATACTTAAGGTGCCAAATTATCATGATCATTTCCCCATTTAAATCTCTTGTGGGTCTCACTTTTTGCTAGAACATACTGCTTTTTCCAACAGTCAATTGTTTTCCATTATTTTCATCAAGTGTTTTGAAAAAGTAATTTTAAGTGAAGTGCTTGGTTGAGCAGCTTGCTGGAAGTTAAGGGCATAGCTTTTGTTTGATTTTAGTGTTACAGAGCATTATTTTTTCTAGGACTGCTCAGAAACCTCTTCTTATTTCAGTTTGCCATCTTTCCAATTAAATACTAGAAAAAGTGAGGTATACAAAATAAACCTACCGAAACAAGTGGAATCATTAATATGAGACTAAAACAATGTATGGTTCTTTGACACTGTGCCTCCCATGCATCTGTTTGTTTGAAGCTGGCACTGTTCACTGTAAATATTTCTTATGTGCCTCTGATTGTGGGTTGACAGAGGGGAAGTGCTTACACGTATGTATAGTAGAGGGGTGTGTGTGTGTGTGTGTGTGTGTGTGTGTGTGTGTGTGTGTGTGTGTGAGTGTGAGAGCTGTTAGGTGTAACTCCAGAGGCACATAGAAAATGCTTCAAGACACAAATATATTAAACTGATTTGGAAGAACAACAGTACCATCTGCTGGCCAAATTAATGAACCAACAGTAATTGGAATTGAGTTTTTTTTTTTTTTCTTGCGGACACAAGTCTTTTTTTTTATTTGGTTTGTTGCTTCTGATATTCTGATCGACAGAAGGGTCCAGTGCAATCACTTACTCATTATTAGTAATAATCAAAAGCAGGTACAAAAAAGGTAGCTAAAGAAAACAAAACAAAAATAAATAAATAAAATGAAGCTGAATTTACAATACAATTCTAATAAGTTGTAATTGATTTGCATTTGTGGCTTGTGCTTTTTTTTTTGGGGGGGGGGTGACATCTGTTTTAGGGAGGAGTACATAACTGTTATGCATTCACCTAACTACCAATATTAATATTCATGACTGCTTGCTGTCTGGGATAGCTAAGTCAATAAAATCACTGAACAACAGCATTGGTCCTTTGGTTAGATTCTGCCTGTTTTTACTTCCCAGATGGGATTTCAGTGTCTTTTTCCTTTGTTGCTTCAGGATCTGCAGTCTTACATGATTTGAATGATTTTTTTTAGATATGTTAATCCGTCCAAAATGCTTAAGTGTGCAGTAGTGCTTACTGTTTGTTATAGTTTAAGCTGTGCTGACTTTTTTAATTTATGATTTTATGCTGCTACTTGATATACTGCGGTGGTGGTGCTGCAGTAGCGTTGTCGCCTCACAGTAAGATGTTGTCCTGTTCGATTCTCAGCTAGAGCATCTTCTGTGTGGAGACATGTGTGAATGGGCGTACCTTCGTTGAAGGTTGTGCGTCAGGGCTGGCAACTCGGCATGTAAAAATCTACTGCCAATCATTAGCGGACCGGAGTTCCGCTGTGGCGACCCCTAACCGGGAAAAGCCGAAAGACACAACAACAACAACGACATGCTGCTACTTTATAAATCCATTAATGTGCATTTGCCATTTTTGAAATGTGACTTTTTTCTTTTTGTAAATGAGCTCTGACACCATTCCTGTATTTAGCTTGCAAACTATTTAAATATATGAATGGGAAACAATGAAGCAGTAAAAAGATATACTCTTGCCTAAATGGAAGTGGAGTGTTCTCCAGTGAGTGTATCATATAAACAGAAACTTCCAAACTGTGCAGAATGCTTGAACAAGTGTTGAAGAGTGGTGTGTAGGTTTTAGCCATGACTTAAATGTACTACTAGCATATAGTTAAAACTGAATCTTAAATTTGAATTTTGAAATGTGATCCTGTTCTGCCGCTGTCACCTTTGTTTTAACTATTAAACAAAAAAGTCTTATATATGTACTTTTGATATTGCTGACTACACACACACACACACACACACACACACACACACACACACACACACACATGCATACGTACACATATCTTTTTCTTTTCTTATAGCTTCTTGGTTTTGCCTCTTTATGTTCTTTGATTTATGATGGATTTATATCCTAAACAGTGAGTGTATAGGCAGATAACATGTTGATCATTCAATACTAGTCTTTTAGTTTCTTTCTTAAGTAGTGTTTTATCTAGGCAACGAGGTCACTATACTACAGTGTAAGGAACTTAATATTTGAATATTAAATTGGTAAAAGGATTCTGAAAGCCAGCTATACAAACATTACAGTTGTTGACCCCATCAGCCATCATTTCACATAGATGGTAACAGAAAATGAAGAGCAGTTGCTGCGCCATTCTTCATACTGGTTTAAAGTGGGGTTATGCCCATTGCTTGAAGAGGGAAGGTTTATTAATATGGGACCTGGGTGCATTGGATAGTTATGCTATTAACAGACTGATTAGAAATGTTGCAGAGTATATGTGTAGCAATATATGGAATAAGGTTATTGTCAGTCGGTAGGTGGGGAGAGATAGTGAAAGGAATCAAAGAAGTGTGCCCACTGAATGAGGTGGTTTGGATTGGTAATCAGAGCTGTAATAGAATGTAAGGGACATTTGGAGAATGCATGGATGCACAATGGGAAATAACAGAGGTCTGAAGATTCAGTTTTTAAAATATGCAGATTTAGTGGTTGTTGCTGGTGGATAAAAAGGTTAATTAAGGAAATGGAAGAACATTTTAGGGATGTAGGATTACAATTAAGTAAATAAAAGAATAATGGATATTGGGATATAATAAATGTAAGGGTGCATTTTGGAAGGCAGGAAGTGAGTGTGACGTAGGGGTTAGATTTGATAAAAAGGAGTTAGAAATAGAGTAAAATAGTTTGGCCATAGAAAGCATGTAAGTTGTCATATGAGAAAAATATTTATTTGACTCATTCAGTACTGTTAGCTAAATTAGGGTGTTTAGTAGGAGAAGTGTTCTTTTTCCTAAGAAAATAATATTTGGGGATTGCTATTAAATCCTATGGAGTGGGGAGTACTATATGGTAAGAAAGAAGGAGAAGGGTTGGGTTTAATAAACCCAATAGTACATTTGGTATTATTAAACATATATTGGGTTTTGGAGAAGATAGAAAAAAATAGAAGTATTTACTAGGGGTGTAGGTATGGAAGAAATATAGGGAGATATGGGAGTGCTTAATATAGGGAAAAGAAAATAGGAAGAGATGAGTAGTACTGTGGAGTAATATGTATATAAGATAAAACTGCATAGATTAGAAGTTGGGGAAGTGTAGAAGAAAGATGTAAGTGGCATGAGAAAATAATGGAAAACTTTTATTATGAGAGGCCGTGTGAAAGGATGAATAAAGAGAAGACTTTTATTATGGGAGGACTTGGGAAGGGATGAATGAAGACAGAAAAGAGTGGTAAATGAAAAGCAAAAGTTTAAGGAAGTAAAAGAACTATATATTTTTTTTTTTTATGGAGATTAATGCTCGGTAAGTTGCCAGTTAAATGTTAAGATGATGTGTAAGTGAGCACAGAAAAAGTTATGCATTAATTGTAAAGTTTTGGAAAGTGTGAAACATGCTTTAATAGGTTATTGGTGGGTGAGGATTTTTCTGGGAAATCTGTTTTGTCAAATTTAAGCATGAAGAGTTTAAGAATGTATGTTTAGAAAGATATTCTGTAGTGAGTTTAAAGTAAATTGTAAGGCAGTACAAATGAGTTAGATAAAGATTTGGTGAGTGCAGTCTGGATATTCTGGATAGGTAGATTTAAGGAAAGTTTGTTTACTAAGTTGTGGGATTTGTAGGTTAATTTTTAAGAAACTTCAGGTATGGGACTTCCAAGATGGCTGCACACTGATGAACAGCTTAACTTCAGTTCTCCCAGTATGAAAACAGAAACTGAGAAATGACAGCCAGTGAAACTGTCAATGTAAGTAAAATTCAGTTACTGGCTAATAAACATACTACCTGGATGCCTGCAAAGAAAAAAAGCCAAGAGGCCCGGAAAGGAAGTCAAGTAGAAAAGCTGAAAGGAAAACACTGACTGGGAAAAATCCTGCAGCCGTTCAGCAAAAAGCAATTCAAGCTCCAGCTTTGGTGCAAGAGATGGCTTCCAGTAATCTAGAGGAAATAAGTCAAATATGCTCAGAGCTGATTAAAATAAATGAAACACCAAAGGAGTATGTCAACTCAAATAACAAAAGGCTGGAAAAACATGAAAGAAATGTTAGAAAATCAGATAAGCTGATAAAACTGCAAAAATCAGAGGAAAAGACTGGCAGAGTATGAGACTGCTCAAGAAGAGATGTTTCATAAATGGTAGAATTAGAGGACAGAGCAATTGGGGAGAATCTGAGATTTAGTGCTGCACCAGAGAAATTAGAGGACACAAGCTCTATTAATTTTATGAAAGCACAAAAAAACAGCTGGGCTAGTATTCCACAACAGAAACTGTTAACTGAAGGGGCACACTGTGTGTATGCTTCAAATCTGACCATGACAAAGCAGCCAGGACATCGGATAGAAAAGATACAATTTTACCAGCAGAAAAAGTTGATCCTGACAAAACTGTGGTAAAAGTGCAAGGTATTAAAAGGTGGAGACTGTAGTGTTTGTGGAAAATGATTATTCACTGTACACCCGACAGAAGAGAAACAAATTTATTCCAGTAATCAAGGAATGTCAAGAGGCAGTTGTGAGATTCAAGAGTCTGAATCCAGCTGTCTTCAGAGTATTTTTTTCCTGGAGGATAAAGTTATTTTTTGATGCAGAACAGGCTAAGGAGGAGATGCAGAGGTTTGTCCAAAAAAAATGAGCCATCGTGCAGAAGGGGACTCTGCTTCTCAATCTTCTTATAATAGAGCACATGGATAGACTTTGCCAGTGAAACCTCTTCTATTGTTCCAAAAGCAAATTCTTGAGAGATGGAGAAAAGCAAAGGAGTTGACCAGAAGTATCGGGAGAACCGTGGAAATGAACCACAATCTGGAGTTGGAGATGGAGATGAACAGGAAGAAAACCAGCAATTCAGAAATTAATGAATAAATGTGAAACTGCAGTGTCAGTTGCATTTGTGAAATATGGCTATAAAAGAAAAAGTGGAAAGAGTGGACTTTTGTTGACTTTGTTAAACTTATGAGGCACTGAAAAGCATTTCCCTTACTTAATGTCATTAATGTGTGGAAGGACTCAGAGTGGAGAGGAAGACGAAGGAAAAGGTAACCATAAGTAATACAGTTTATTTTCTTAACAGTATATCTATGAAACTTTTCACAATAAATCACATATTTTATGCAAAACTTTTTTTAATTGTTCTTGTATGTGATAAAGTTATTAAAGTAAGCAGATTCCTTTTTTCCTTCATGTTCTCTTTCTCCTTTTTTGGTATTAAGAAATGTAGACATCACAGTGCAAATAGAGAAGAAATGCTAGATTGCATACCAAACTAATCTGTTGTCATGGCAACTACTGAAAATGTTTTGTCATAATAACTAGTGGAAACTAGGAATTGAATCCTTTAAACTACATTGTTTAATCTTTGTTACAGTTGTTACAGTTACTGTTTAAGAGCCTATGTTAACCTTTATTTGCTTGCATACTAGTTCTATTTTGCTTACTTTTTCTAACATAATTTAATATTTTTAGGTTCATTCATTAAATACTTTTATTTTTAATTAAATACACTTATTTAAACTGTGTTTTATATAAATATGTACACAGTCACACGAGTGTGTAAATATATGTGTGTGTGTGTGTGTGTGTGTGGTTATATATTAATATATGTGTGTGTATGTTATATATTTTTATTTTTCCTTAACTGCAGTTAAACTGTTAAGGTGTGCATGAGTGTGTGTGCGTGTGTGTGTATCTATACGTGTTTGTGTGTGTGTAGTTTTATATTTATATAGGTGTGTGTATGTTACATATTTTTATTTTTCCTTTAACTCCGGTTAAACTGTTAAGGTGTGTGTGTGTGTGTGTGTGTGTGTGTGTGTGTGTGTGTGTGTGTGTGTGTGTGTGTGTATATTTCCCCCACCACAATCAGTTGGTTCTCAAGCTATTTAAAAGACAGCCAGCAGGCTGTCAAATGGCAAAACTCCATCTCTCCTTATGTTAACACAGCTACTGGTGTTCTTCAAGGATCCATACTTGGTCCCTCCTACTGAACATTTTCATTAATAATTTCCACTCATCAGTGACCCACAAATCTGTTATTCAGTATGAGAACGACTCTGCTATTGTCTGTTCAGCTGACTCTATTTCTGAACTCCAACTCAAAAAGTATTCTCCACCACTGAATCCATGATGCATAATAACCACCTAGCCCTTAACTCAAATAAATCCAAGATCATGCTGTTCACCCCTAAGAAATCAACCCTGTTAGGTAAAACCATGTTCAATATCTATTCTGTAAGTAAGGCACAAATAGAAATTGTCAGCCATACAAAACTTCTAGGAGTCACCATTGATGAACACCTAAAATTCGATATTCATTTACAACACAGCATCCAAAAAACTCAGCCCCTCCACTAAACACACCCTTGCCTCCACTTACCTATTCCCTTACCTCATGTACGGTGCCTCACTTCTTACCAACCTTCAAACTACACTAAAGGCCAGACTCGAGAATTGTTATAATAAAATTGCCAAATTCACAGCAAATTCCAAAAACTACACCCATCACTGTTCTGCTCTTTATCATGAAATGGCTGGGGCTACCTAACTACCTCACCTATCTGCAACTAATTACAGCTAACAAACTGTTTTTTAAACCTTCTGATTGTCCTGCCGTTAACTCCGTATTCTCTTTCTGCCTCCCAAAGAGGCCCCTTAGATCTGAAAATCAGCAACTTCTGCAAGTTTACCAACCAAATCTTCCTCCCACCCAGTTTCTGTACTCCTACTCTTTAGCCAAATATTGGAATGCTCTACCTTTATCCGTTAGAACAACCCAGAATCCTGCCTGCTTCAAAACTTCTCTTCATGAATACCTATCTTCCAGTTGGAACTATACTTGCACTAAGTCTCCTTAGAATATCTCATTTTAATGATTTCTTTCTACTTTTATGCAGTGTTTTCCAATAATTACCTCTATACTCTAATAACCTAAAAAATGTAGAAACTGTGGATGTTCTTCGTGTTTTACTGTTGCAGAGTCAATGTTTTTGTGCACCGGCTGCTGTCACCTGTAGTCTGACATCAGGTCGTCAGTACTATAAAGTAAGGCAGCCAACGTCATTACATCAGTCTTTCTTGCCATGGAGCCCTTAGCAGAAGCAGTTCGCATGAGTGCCAGTCAGTTGCTACCAGAAGTCAAATTTCAACAGAAAAAGTCTAAAGCTAAGTACCTCGTTGGGGACCCTTTTTTCTTGCTCTAACTGATGTCCTAAAAAGTTAACAATTGTCTTGCCTGTGGAAAGCAGATCCCACACCGATACTTTCATTCTTACTGCATCATTTGTTTAGGCCCAGACCATGACATCCCTTGTTGCCGGTTCGCCATAGAGCTCTTTTTGTAGACAATTATTTTCGTATTCCGTCTTTGAATTCCGATACGGTGTCCATTAGCCAACAATCCGAAAAAATGTAAAGACAGAGACAGGCCACACAAGGCTAAGCCTTCTGATGACGCTACTGCTAAGCAAGTTGTCAGTTCTCCGGAATTCAGTGAGGTGCTTTCACACAGCCCCTGATGCCCGACTCGTTTTCTACACAGGCCTCTGCCAAGACCCTTTCGGAGTCCGGTATGCCACAGAAATCCACTTTGTCTTCCGAGCCTTTGGCTGTCTCTGCTTCGGTTGGGTCTGGAGCCACGACACAGGCACCGGCTTCCGAGGAGCCCGTTCACACTACCACCTCTAGACAAAAACTGACATCTTCTCTTCCGACTACCATTTCTCAGAGACCAACAGATTCTCTCAGGCCTCGAAGCGAGACCACTCCTAGGAAATCTGCTTCTAGCCACCATCTTGCTACTGCCCCCCTACCCCAAGCTCAGATGCTTAAAATAAAAACTATGTAAAAGTCACCAAACTCAAGCGTCGGGAAGAGTCCACCAGTTTATTGTTGAAAATAGTTTCAAAATAATCCTCTTGCAAATGTTACAAGCAGAGATGGATAAAACCACACCACTAAAAACAAGGACCACAATAGTCCATTAAAATTACTACACACGAAAAATATATAAAGCGCTTTTCGTTCGGGTTCATACCCGAACTTCATCAGACAAGTTACAATATAAAATACTTAGAGCAAGGCTTAAAATAACCTTTCCTCTTTAAATAACCCTATCAGAAACTTTGTTACTAGTGCATCATTTAAATCCAAGCACAATGCGAGTTGAAATTTAAAGTTATATTACATTCTCGTCGTACCTTTGCCTCAGAGGTGAACCATTCATTCCTTAGTGTTCATTAATATTATTTTGTTCAAAAGACACCACAACCATAGCAAGAAAATAAATGAAGTCACTTTCAATGAACAAATAGCAACCTATAGTTGTCACGATACCCAAATCTAAAAAGGTATTATTTGTGTTTATATACTGACAAGTTGTGTATTGAAACGGGAAAGGCTAAGCCAAAATTTCTTTCAACAAGACTGCTTTAATAAAAGAAATAAGTAATAAGTGGTTATATCAGCAAGGGATATAGGTACCCTTAACATGATCTAATGTCACTTCTTAAAGTAAAAACAATCGGCACCTTTTAAAACCTTTTAACTGGTGTTTCCTAAATCCCTAGTCAAATACTAAATCATATACATCAGTTAACCACTTTGTCCGACCCTACGTTTTCCGTCAAAGGTAGTAGTTACAACCAAGTCCATCCCTTTATGTGCCGATTGCACTCCCATCACCGGTCAAGATAAAAATGGGAGACGGCATTTCAGTCACCATATATACATGCACAAGTCAATGATTCAATAATTTGACAAGGATAGGGGGGGGGGTGAGGAAGTCCACTACACCTGGAACTCCAAACTAACGGTACCAGCCCATGTAACCTAGGTCTAGTCCTCCAAACAAAAACTCCACTACGTCATCTGGTCACAAACCCAAACATCTAAGGTGGTGTTTCTTTATCCCCTAGTTATCTAAATAGGCTTTTTAGTTTCAAAATGCATGCTATCGAACAGGAGTCGTTGATCCCTGGTTCGATGCTTGCATTTAGTCTAATTTGCCAGTTTAGTTCATTCTTTTCCAAGAGCAACTGTATCATACTAATGTTCACCTGTCCAGGTCCAAACTTTCGTAGGTCCATACTTGAAATAACCTTAAATTTAAAGTAGTGCCCTTCGTTGTTTTCACAATGTTTCGCCAATGCGTTCTCCCTGTTCTTTTTCCTAATTGCATACCCGTGCTCATAAATGCGGTCCCTAATTCTCCGCTCTGTCTTTCCAACATAGAATGCCGGACATAGTTGGCACTCTGCAATATAGACCACGAACTTCGTGTTACAATTATAGTTGTCTTGGATGTAAAAGGTCTCCCCTCTAATTTTAAACTTGTTGTCTCTGTCTATGTGGGTACATTGTTTACATGTTCCACACGGTTGTGTACCTCCTCTAGATCTACTCCATTCTCTGTATTTCCTTTCGAGGAGCTCCTTAATATTTTTCCCCCGCCTAAAATTGATCAGAGGGTTCTCACCTATCTTCTGGAAAATATCTTTGTCAAGTGACAAGAAGTACCAACATTTTCTAATTGCCATTTGGATCTCTTGAGCCACTGGTGTATATGTAAAGGTGAACGAGAGTGTTGACCACTTAACGTTCACACTAGGAGACCCATTATCTAACCCTACTTTAGCTCCTGAAGGCTGGAAGTCCAATGGTGGTGTAACTTGAGGTTCGTTGTCAGTAAACAGACCCACCTCCCCCTGGTTGTTTGGTGTTCTTGAAAGGATGGGCCTGTATATTCCTTTACTTCTCTTAATCTTAACTTCTTTAAAAATGTTATTTAAGAAGCCCTTAGGGTAATCCCTTTGTTTAAACATACTGTATAAAAGGTCGCATTCTGTCTCGTAGTCGTCGTCTAAAGTGATCATACGGGCTGCCCTAACCAGTTGCCCCTTCACAACTGATTTTTTCTGGTGTAAAGGGTGTTCACTAGTGAAGTGCAAAAATGTGTTTGAGTAAGTTGGTTTTCTGTAGATTTTAGCTATATATCTCCCCTTGCATAAGTCCTTGCTAAGGTTAATGTCCAAAAAGTTAATTGACTGAGTCTGATAGTTCTGAGTAAATCTCAAGAATGTGGTTGTTTGGTTTAAAAAATCAACAAATGCTGACGCATGTTTTTTGTCCCCCACCAAGATGACAAAAATATCATCCAAGTACCTCTTGTATGTAATGACTTGTTTGAACAGTTCACTAGTAAAGACAAGGGTGGTCTCCCAGTGGGCCATAACTAGATTGGCAAAACTCGCCCCCACTGGTGACCCCATCGCCACCCCTATCCTTTGCAAATACACTTTGTCATTAAAAGTCAAGTAGTTGTTTTTCAACACAATATCAAGAAGTTGTTCGATCAAGAGGCATTCTTTCTCTGGTGCCCCTCGGTCTCTTATGTGTTCAACTACCCATTCTACCCCAACATCATGTGGTATGCTAGAGTATAAGTCAGTGACATCCACTGTGAGGAAATTACCTTCTTCTGTGAATACTAGTGAGTTAATTTCCTCTAGGAGTGCCCACGAGTCCTTGCATATTTGTTTTTCAGTTTCTACATATTTTTTCAGAATAAAGTCAGCAACCTTCGCACAAGGGTAAGTGATAGATTGCCTACCATCAACTAGAACCCTAAAAGGAGGGTTAGAAAGGTCTTTATGGATCTTAGGTATGCCGAAAAGTCGGGGGGTCCTAGGAGCCAACATCGTCAGGTACTTATCTGTTGTCATATTGGTAAGGCCATCAATGAATAAGTCACCAATAAATAATCTAATTTTATTGTAAGCCTGGTTTAATTCGTTAATACTAGCTTCCTCTTAAGTGTTATTACCCAAGATGGCTAAAATTCCTTTATTGTATTGGTCCTTATGCATGACCACTAGCCCCCCTCCTTTATCTGGTTTCATTATCCTAATCGGCAATTTGCAAAGTGCTTTAAACAAGTCATTCTCATGTAGTGTTGTGTTAGTACTTTTTGTTTTAAAGTTCTTATTGTACTTTTGTACTAACAATCTAATTTCATGTTCACATAAGGTTTCAAAAAGACTGATGTTAGGATATAAAGGTGGGTTATAGGTACTGGACACTCTCAACTCATTGTTTGCATATGAAGAGTTACCCATCAGTGCTGTCAAATTTAGTTTTCTAACAAACAATCTAAAGTCAATCAATAATTTAGCCAAATCGCATTTCACAGTGGGCACAAAAGTTAGCCCTTTTGCTAGGTGTTCAACCAGGTCAGGGTCGATAGAATATCCGGTGTAGTTGTAAATCTTAAAGTCACAGTCCTTATTGGTAATTAGGACATAAGGGGTTGTTGTTAATTCCTGTTGCTCCTGGTATTGTACCTCCTCGTCTGGTGGTTTTGGGGGTTCGGTACCCAATTGTTCCTTAGTCCCCCCCCCTGTAGTTTTTTTGTCTCTGTTGTTGTTGATCTTGTTGTTGGTTCTGTTGTTGTATACCAGTCTGTTCAAAGACATTGTCATGACGGAAAAAACTTTGGTGTTCGTTGTAGTCAGTATTATCTAGGGCTATATCGTCATCTTGTAAAACTAAGTCTTGTGTAAAGTCTTCCGTTGTCTGATTATTGTCGCCTCTAGGATCTACCCTAGAAAGGCGATGGTCTGTTCTCTGAGGTAAGTAAGAACCTTGTGGGTTAGGGTTCCTCCCCCTATAAAAATTTTGTTGTGAACTTGGGGGTTTTTTTGAAAGCATAACCCCCTTTGTAAGCTTTAATATCCCTTTGTAGTTTACTCAATTTCGTGCTTTTTATTTTATTCATTTGTTGCACTATTGAAGTAAAAATCCTATTATAGTCGTATTGGTAGTCATTGAACATAATGTTATTTTTAATATCTCTCTCCAAGGAAGAAGTTTCTGTTATTAATTGTTCAACCTCAATTTGGTAGTGTTTGACCATACACTTCATCAAATCCAAACCCTGGTTATTAAAAAGGTCGGTCAATTATTTGTGAAATATTGAGCCCTCTACCAGCCCTGTGGGATAGGTGCTATGCCTTAACCCTTTAGGCACAATACGTTCACCAATACATTTGTTTAAGTAAATAATCTCAAGTTGTAGTTTCTTAGTTTTTAGTAGTCTGTTGTCAAAGAGTTTCATCTGGTCTAAAAAAGGTGCCTCGTTATAGTCTCTCTCAGCAATAGAACCCTGTGAGTAGTCACAGTCCAGGTTCAGTTCATCGGTGAGCCAGTTACCAATGTTGAAAGGGTTACTAACCTGTCGGTTGTTAGTTCTAAGTGGTACACCTTCGAGTCCAGTGTTGTTATTGGTACTCGTATTTCCGTTCTCTCCCTCTACTGCAAACTCCCTTCTTCCAGTAGTCTGGCGAGGCGATGTTAGCCTTCTCCTCGGTTCCGGTTGCCAACGAGGGTTTTGCGGGGAGCCGTTCTGGTGTTGTTTGTTCACATTATCCACTTTCTCAGATAATATATCCAATGGACTATTCATTAGTTCCAGTAGCTGAGTAAAGTTCCCCTTATCTCCGTTATCGTCAGTGTTCGTGTCCGCCATCCCGAAACTCTCGTTGGTGTTGAAAACAAACCACAAACGCCGAGAGATTTTCCACAAACCAAAACTATGTAAAAGTCACCAAACTCAAGCGTCGGGAAGAGTCCACCAGTTTATTGTTGAAAATAGTTTCAAAATAATCCTCTTGCAAATGTTACAAGCAGAGATGGATAAAACCACACCACTAAAAACAAGGACCACAATAGTCCATTAAAATTACTACACACGAAAAATATATAAAGCGCTTTTCATTCGGGTTAGTAACCCTTTCAACATTGGTAACTGGCTCACCGATGAACTGAATCTGGACTGTGACTACTCACAGGGTTCTATTGCTGAGAGAGACTATAACGAGGCACCTTTTTTAGACCAGATGAAACTCTTTGACAACAGACTACTAAAAACTAAGAAACTACAACTTGAGATTATTTACTTAAACAAATGTATTGGTGAACGTATTGTGCCTAAAGGGTTAAGGCATAGCACCTATCCCACAGGGCTGGTAGAGGGCTCAATATTTCACAAATAATTGACCGACCTTTTTAATAACCAGGGTTTGGATTTGATGAAGTGTATGGTCAAACACTACCAAATTGAGGTTGAACAATTAATAACAGAAACTTCTTCCTTGAAGAGAGATATTAAAAATAACATTATGTTCAATGACTACCAATACGACTATAATAGGATTTTTACTTCAATAGCGCAACAAATGAATAAAATAAAAAGCACGAAATTGAGTAAACTACAAAGGGACATTAAAGCTTACAAAGGGGGTTATGCTTTCAAAAAACCCCCAAGTTCACAACAAAATTTTTATAGGGGGAGGAACCCTAACCCACAAGGTTCTTACTTACCTCAGAGAACAGACCATCGCCTTTCTAGGGTAGATCCTAGAGGCGACAATAATCAGACAACGGAAGACTTTACACAAGACTTAGTTTTACAAGATGACGATATAGCCCTAGATAATACTGTCTACAACGAACACCAAAGTTTTTTCCGTCATGACAATGTCTTTGAACAGACTGGTATACAACAACAGAACCAACAACAAGATCAACAACAACAGAGACAAAAAAACTACAGGGGGGGGGACTAAGGAACAATTGGGTACCGAACCCCCAAAACCACCAGACGAGGAGGTACAGTACCAGGAGCAACAGGAATTAACAACAACCCCTTATGTCCTAATTACCAATAAGGACTGTGACTTTAAGATTTACAACTACACCGGATATTCTATCGACCCTGACCTGGTTGAACACCTAGCAAAAGGGCTAACTTTTGTGCCCACTGTGAAATGCGATTTGGCTGAATTATTGATTGACTTTAGATTGTTAGAAAACTAAATTTGACAGCACTGATGGGTAACTCTTCATATGCAAACAATGAGTTGAGAGTGTCCAGTACCTATAACCCACCTTTATATCCTAACATCAGTCTTTTTGAAACCTTATGTGAACATGAAATTAGATTGTTAGTACAAAAGTACAATAAGAACTTTAAAACAAAAAGTACTAACACAACACTACATGAGAATGACTTGTTTAAAGCACTTTGCAAATTGCCGATTAGGATAATGAAACCAGATAAAGGAGGGGGGCTAGTGGTCATGCATAAGAACCAATACAATAAAGGAATTTTAGCCATCTTGGGTAATAACACTTACGAGGAAGCTAGTATTAACAAATTAAACCAGGCTTACAATAAAATTAGATTATTTATTGGTGACTTATTCATTGATGGCCTTACCGATATGACAACAGATAAGTACCTGACGATGTTGGCTTCTAGGACCCCCCAACTTTTCGGCATATCTAAGATCCATAAAGACCTTTCTAACCCTCCTTTTAGGGCTCTAGTTGATGGTAGACAATCTATCACTTACCCTTGTGCGAAGGTTGCTGACCTTATTCTGAAAAAATATGTAGAAACTGAAAAACAAATATGCAAGGACTCGTGGGCACACCTAGAGGAAATTAACTCACTAGTATTCACAGAAGAAGGTAATTTCCTCACAGTGGATGTCACTGACTTATACTCTAGCATACCACATGATGTTGGGGTAGAATGGGTAGTTGAACACATAAGAGACCGAGGGGCACCAGAGAAAGAATGCCTCTTGATCGAACAACTTCTTGATATTGTGTTGAAAAACAACTACTTGACTTTTAATGACAAAGTGTATTTGCAAAGGATAGGGGTGGCGATGGGGTCACCAGTGGGGGCGAGTTTCGCCAATCTAGTTATGGCCCACTGGGAGACCACCCTTGTCTTTACTAGTGAACTGTTCAAACAAGTCATTACATACAAGAGGTACTTGGATGATATTTTTGTCATCTTGGTGGGGGACAAAAAACAAGCGTCAGCATTTGTTGATTTTTTAAAGCAAACAACCACATTCTTGAGATTTACTCAGAACTATCAGACTCAGTCAATTAACTTTTTGGACATTAACCTTAGCAAGGACTTACGCAAGGGGAGATATATAGCTAAAATCTACAGAAAACCAACTTACTCAAACACATTTTTGCACTTCACTAGTGAACACCCTTTACACCAGAAAAAATCAGTTGTGAAGGGGCAACTGGTTAGGGCAGCCCGTATGATCACTTTAGACGACGACTACGAGACAGAATGCAACCTTTTATACAGTATGTTTAAACAAAGGGATTACCCTAAGGGCTTCTTAAATAACATTTTTAAAGAAGTTAAGATTAAGAGAAGTAAAGGAATATACAGGCCCATCCTTTCAAGAACACCAAACAACCAGGGGGAGGTGGGTCTGTTTACTGACAACGAACCTCAAGTTACACCACCATTGGACTTCCAGCCTTCAGGAGCTAAAGTAGGGTTAGATAATGGGTCTCCTAGTGTGAACGTTAAGTGGTCGACACTCTCGTTCACCTTTACATATACACCAGTGGCTCAAGAGATCCAAATGGCAATTAGAAAATGTTGGTACTTCTTGTCACTTGACAAAGATATTTTCCAGAAGATAGGTGAGAACCCTCTGATCAGTTTTAGGCGGGGGAAAAATATTAAGGAGCTCCTCGAAAGGAAATACAGAGAACGGAGTAGATCTAGAGGAGGTACACAACCGTGTGGAACATGTAAACAATGTACCCACACAGACAGAGACAACAAGTTTAAAATTAGAGGGGAGACCTTTTACATCCAAGACAACTATAATTGTAACACGAAGTTCGTGGTCTATATTGCAGAGTGCCAGCTATGTCCGGCATTCTATGTCGGAAAGACAGAGCGGAGAATTATGGACCGCATTTATGAGCACGGGTATGCAATTAGGAAAAAGAACAGGGAGAACGCATTGGCGAAGCATTGTGAAAACAATGAAGGGCACTACTTTAAATTTAAGGTTATTTCAAGTATGGACCTACGAAAGTTTGGACCTGGACAGGTGAACATTAGTATGATACAGTTGCTCTTGGAAAAGAATGAACTAAACTGGTAAATTAGACTAAATGCAAGCATCGAACCAGGGATCAACGACTCCTGTTCAATAGCATGCATTTTGAAACTAAAAAGCCTATTTAGATAACTAGGGGATAAAGAAACACCACCTTAGATGTTTGGGTTTGTGACCAGATGACATAGTGGAGTTTTTGTTTGGAGGACTAGACCTAGGTTACATGGGCTGGTACCGTTAGTTTGGAGTTCCGGGTGTAGTGGACTTCCTCACACCCCACCCCCCTATCCTTGTCAAATTATTGAATCATTGACTTGTGCATGTATATATGGTGACTGACATGCCGTCTCCCATTTTTATCTTGACCGGTGATGGGAGTGCAATCGGCACATAAAGGGATGGACTTGGTTGTAACTACTACCTTTGACGGAAAACGTAGGGTCGGACAAAGTGGTTAACTGATGTATATGATTTAGTATTTGACTAGGGATTTAGGAAACACCAGTTAAAAGGTTTTAAAAGGTGCTGATTGTTTTTACTTTAAGAAGTGACATTAGATCATGTTAAGGGTACCTATATCCCTTGCTGATATAACCACTTATTACTTATTTCTTTTATTAAAGCAGTCTTGTTGAAAGAAATTTTGGCTTAGCCTTTCCCGTTTCAATACACAACTTGTCAGTATATCAACACAAATAATACCTTTTTAGATTTGGGTATCGTGACAACTATAGGTTGCTATTTGTTCATTGAAAGTGACTTCATTTATTTTCTTGCTATGGTTGTGGTGTCTTTTGAGCAAAATAATATTAATGAACACTAAGGAATGAATGGTTCACCTCTGAGGCAAAGGTACGACGAGAATGTAATATAACTTTAAATTTCAACTCGCATTGTGCTTGGATTTAAATGATGCACTAGTAACAAAGTTTCTGATAGGGTTATTTAAAGAGGAAAGGTTATTTTAAGCCTTGCTCTAAGTATTTTATATTGTAACTTGTCTGATGAAGTTCGGGTATGAACCCGAACGAAAAGCGCTTTATATATTTTTCGTGTGTAGTAATTTTAATGGACTATTGTGGTCCTTGTTTTTAGTGGTGTGGTTTTATCCATCTCTGCTTGTAACATTTGCAAGAGGATTATTTTGAAACTATTTTCAACAATAAACTGGTGGACTCTTCCCGACGCTTGAGTTTGGTGACTTTTACATAGTTTTGGTTTGTGGAAAATCTCTCGGCGTTTGTCAGATGCTTAAAATGGTAGAGGGTCTCATCTCTCTTATCCAAGGTACTCAAGCACCCACTCCAAAAAGGAAAAGGCTTCGTTCTCCAGAAATTTTGACAGACCAAGAGTCTGAGAAATCTGATTATTCTGTCCTTGAAGAGGAACAACAGCCCTTAACTGTTTATGATGTTTCAGATGCAGAGGAATCCATCCTCTCTGCCTCCCCTCCAGAGGACCTCTCCTTCGGGGAAACCCTTCACTCACTCAGGGAACATTTTCAATGGGAATCTCAGGACTACCCACAGTCAAAGAAACAGCTTAGAGAGTTTCTGGACCTGCCCCAGCACAGACCCCTGGCCATCCCACCTATTCTGGAAGTGGTGGATGATGTTTTCCTTGAATCCAATTTAGCACCTGATACCCTGCCTCCTGCTCCAGCTAAACCCGACAGGTACTACAGAGTACTGGATTCTCACAAATACCTGTACAGGAACCCAGCTGCAGACCCTGAGGTCATTACACAGGGACCCAAACGAGCTAAGACTAGTTCTGCCAAGAATCTTCTTCCTTCTGACAAAGACTCCAGAGCTCTGGACAGATGGGGTAAGAAAGTATACACTTCTGCAACCTTAGTTATCAGAGCACTCAGTTGTCAGTTCCGTATGTTAAAATATCAACAACACACTTTGGAACAATTAAAACAGAAGACTGCTACCTCTCCTGATGGTGCCAACTTAAAGAGCTGGCAGAATTACTACACTCTGCTTGTCAAGTAGCCAAGCACTCATTACAATGTGGATATGACACCCTAGAAGCCTCTAGCAGGGCAGCAGTGACAGGATCTGTTATTAGAAGACATGCATGGCTGAAGGAACAACCTCTCCCTGATCACGGCAAGTCTAAACTTATTGATGCATCCCTATGTAAGGAACGCCTATTTGGGGAAAAAGCAGAAGAGGTGCTTAAAAAGATGGAAGACAAAGCAAATTCTATGCAAACAGTAAAAGATTTCTTTCAAGTTCAACCACCCAGATTCAGCAGGAACTTTCCCTCTAAGCACTGGGTCTTCCCTGCACCCAGCAGACAGGGCCAAAGTAAGCCCCGCAGGGACAGGACATCCAGGCCCCTATCCCAGGGCCAGCAAAGAAGCAAACAGTGGACCACTTCCGCCTCTACGGCAGGGAATTCTAAGCCAAGCTTCTATGGTAAGCACTCACAATGACTCTTTCTCCCCCTCTGCCCTCCTTTCACTCATCTAAAACTAGGAGGAAGGCTTGCCCTCTTCAAGGACAATTGGGTCTCTATAACCAAGGACCAATGGGTATTAAAATCATTTCTCTGGGATACAGATTCTTCTTCAGTGAACTCCCAATTCCAAGAGGGTACCCAGACCTCCCTCCAAACCAGTGGGCAGATGCATTAAAACAGGTAAAAAACACTAATATCCCAGGGAGCAGTAGAACCTGTCCCTCCGGATCAAACAGAAAAAGGTTTTTACTCCAGACTATTCCTTGTTCCCAGAAAAAAGGGCACTTGGTGCCCCATCCTGGATCTATCCAAACTGAACACCTCCTTAGTGGTCCCTAGATTCAGAAGGCTAACATTGCAGCAGCTCCTGCCTATGCTCACACAAAATGCCTGGCTAGTAACACTAGACCAAAAAGATGCCTACATCCACATCCCCATCAGGGAATCATGCAGGAAATTCCTGTGCTTCAGAGCAGGCTATCAGCACTTTCAGTTCTCTGCACTGCCCTTTGGCTTATCTACTGCTCCCAGAGTATTCACCAAATGCTTGGCCCTGGCTATAGCATTCTGCAGACAGTGAAATATACAGATTTACCCTTACCTGGATGACTGCCTCATTCAGGCGAACAGCAAAGAAAAGTTGCTCCAGGATCTTATCTTTGTCAAAAAAACTCCTAACTTCCCTAGGGTTCACCATCAACGAGAAAAAAATCAAAGCAAAACCCCACCAGGAAAATTGTTTTCCTGGGAGCTGTGCTCGACACAGCATCCCTAATGGCCTTCCTATCCCCAGAAAAACAGAGCTTCCTGCCTTTCTACTTCACCCAGTAGGCTTCCAGAAGTCACCACACTGCGAGGAAGTTCCTGCAAGCCCTGGGATACATGGCATCTTGTATCCTTCTTACCTCTCTCGCCAGGCTTCACATGAGAAAGCTTCAGTGGTACTTAAAGAACCTTTGGTGCCAACACCCTCAGTCCCTAGAGACCACTGCCATGAACAAGGGTCTTCCCTTCATCTTCCGCCTTTCCGGCCAGACAATCACCACCGATGCCTCAGACATAGCTTGGGGCACTCACCTAGCAGGCAGGTGTACCCAAGGCCTCTGGAATGCCCAGCAACTTCACTTACACATCATCCAGAAAGAAATAATGGCAATGCAAAATGCTCTGACTTCCTTCCAACACCATCTCAGGCCAGGGGTCCTCCTTATAAAAACAGACAACACCACAGTTATGTGATACATCAACAAGCAGGGGGGCACTCAGTCTTACCCCCTGTGCAAGTTAGCCGTGAGTCTGTGGCTTACAGCCACCTCCATGGGGCTATACCTAATTGCCCAGTACTTACCAGTGATCAACAACACACTGGTAGACCACCTAAGTAGAAACTTATTGGACCCCCACGAATGGCAGCTCCACAGAGAAATCTTTCTGCAAATCACCCAGGAGTGGGGGACCCCAGAGGTGGATTTCTTTGTCTCGCACCTCAACCACCAGCTGCACAAGTTTTGTACCAGGGAGTATCACCTCCTAGCATGGAAGGTGGATGCCTTAACCTTCCCCTAGAGCTCCCTTTTTGTGTACGCATACCCTCCTCTGTCCCTTATTCCCAAGGTTCTAATCAAAATAAGAGAGGAGAGACCAAAGGCCATCCTTGTCACTCCAGATTGGCCCAGACAGCATTGGTACCCCTTACTACACACTCTGACCTTACAGCCCCCAAAGCTTCTTCCCCTAAAGTCAGACCTCTTGACCCAGGAGAGGGGGAAGGTACTGCACCCAGACCTACAGACTGTCAAACTTTCAGCATGGCTCATACACTAAAAACTAGCAAGAAGTCATTGTTAAACAAACGGGTCCTGGACATTATCACAGAGGCCAGAAGGCCTAGCACAAGAAAATCTTATGTGTGAAAATGGAAAAGATTCTGCTCCTGGAAAGAATCCAGAGGAGGACGTACCTCCCAACCTTCAATCCCTCTCATCCTGGATTACTTAGCAGAGTTGCTCAATAGTGGCCTGTCTTTCTCCTCGATTAAAATCCATGCCTTGGCCATCTCTGCCCATTATGATTTAGACCCACCCCTCTTCTCTCATCCTCAGAGGGGCTTCTAATATCAGGCCTCCCAGAAGACCTCCTACTCCACCCTGGGACCTGAATTATGTGTTAGAGAAACTAAACTTACCATCATTCAAACCTGCCACTTCAACAGAATTGAAATACCTCTCCTGGAAGACTGCCTTCCTACTAGCTATCACCTCAGCCAGAAGGGTCTCAGAACTTCAAGCTCTCAGGGTTGTCGAGCCCTTCATAATTTTCCATGCAGACAGAGTCTCCCTGAGGACTAATCCCTCCTTTATGCCCAAGGTGGTATCTGATGTGATCCTTAACCAGGCCATACACCTTCCCACCTTCTTTCCCAAGCCTCAAAACAACGGGGAAAGAATTCTACACTCACTAGATGTGCACAGACACTATCTGGACCACACTAAGCCATTCAGAAAAACTGACCAGCTTCTTGTAAGCTTTGCCCCAAGGGCAGAGGGGAAGCCCATCTCCAAACAAACCGTTTCCAAATGGATTTCACACTGTATCCATTTTTGCTACAGACTACATGGAAAACCCATCCCTAAGTTGTTCTGCACTCACTCCACTAGGGCAACCTTCACTTCCACTGCCTTCCTCAGAGGAGTACCTACCAGGGACATATTGGAAGCGGCCACACAGACCTCTGTCCATACCTTTACAAAGCATTACCACCTACCTCTCATTTCTAAGTCTAGGACAAGGTTTGCCTCTGCAATTCTGCAGGCCTCCTGACCCATTACCTAGGACTCTACCTATCCTTCCACCCTTTACCTCAGCTTTGGGAATCCTCCCACAGGTGATGGCTGCAGCAGTGAAACATGAAGAACATAGTACAGTTGTGTACACTTACTATAAATGTAGATGTTCGAGTGTATTCACTGTTGCAGTCTTGGTTTCCCTCCCTCCATCCCCCATTTCACATCTTCCCCTAGGGGGACGCATGCTTTCCAAGGTGGCTGTTAGCCACCAGGACCACTTCTGTCTTTTCCCTTGTGCTTCTGACGGGTTAGAGCAAGAAAACTGATGTAATAACGTTGGCTGCCTTGCTTTATAGTACTGACAACCTGACGTCAGACTACAGGTGACAGCAGCCGGCGCACAAAAACATTGACTCTGGTATTCGGGCCTGTCAAAGGCTACCACAGCAGGGCTAACCCACAGGTGATGACTGCAACAGTGAATACACTTGAACATCTACATTTATGGTAAGTGTACACAACTGTACTTTGCTATTTGTATTACCACTGGATTGCTAACTGTGGTCTCACTTTGTAAGTCAATTATTTGTTAGTCATATACTACCTATGTATAAAATTCTACTTTCATTATTGTACTGAGGAGCTTTTCTCTCTAGGCCTCCTGAAAATGGGCTCTGAAAGGCCGCAATCACCAGATCTTGACATCTCCCCTCAACAACAAGTTCAGCAGGTTCTTTTCTCAGAACCCCCACAGTGGAAGTCACCAAGGGATGCCCTACTTCATGATTTGTCCTTTATGTGTACCCTCACTACCTCTAATCCACAAATTTCTTCAGAAAACTTTTTGATTGAAGAGCATAGTTATCCTCATTACCCCTTACTGGTCTCATCAGATTTGGTTTCTTTTTCTTTGTCCTCATCTACTTCACCCACCATGGATTTTGGATTCAATTTCAGACCTTCTGTCTCATTTGACAGACATGACACATCCAGACATTCCAGGCCTAAAGCTGACCTCGTGGTTTCTCAACTTCTGTTGATTGCTAGATGACCCAGGCTTTCCTCCCATGTTCGTCATGTTCTTTTACCTTTTCATAAAGCTTGCACCAGAAATGTTACAGAAGTAAATGGAAAAGATTGTTTTTTTGGATGCAGCAAGAAGACATAAACCCCTTTTCAGCACTACTTACTAAAGTTCTTGAATTTTTAGCTACAGTTTTCAATGAAGGAGCTAGCACTTCTCCCGTCAAAGTACAATTAGCTGCCATTTCCAATTTTTATCTAGGAGCAAATACCTCATCTGTAGCTTCCTCCAAACTTGGTAAAGCCTTTCAAAGGGGGACTTTTCTTCTTAGGCCCGCTTTGAAAGACCCCATGTCTCTGTGAGATTTAAGCATTGTTTTACAATCCTTGACACAATCTAATTTTGAACCATCAGCTAAGTGTGAACTAAAATTTTTAACCTGGAAAACTGTATTTTTAGTAGCCATTACCTCACCTAGGAGAGTTTCAGAATTACAAACCCTCTGTAAGCACCATTATTTGATTTTTCATAAGGATAGGGTGTCCTTGCAAACAAGTCCTCCTTTTCTTCCTACGGTGATGTCAGAATCCAATATTAATAAGGATATCAGCCTTCCAGTTTTCTTTCCAAATTTCTCAAATAAAGGGGAGTATATGTTACACCTTTTGGACATTCACAGACAGTTCTAGTTTTGTCTACATAGAGCCAAAGATTTGAGAAAATTAGAACAGTTATTTGTTTCCTGTAAAGAACTGAAATTGGGCAAATCAGTCTCTAAAGAGACTTTGACTAAATGATTAAGTGAGTTTATTAACTTTGTTTATGAAAAATTGGGTTTATCTTTACCAAATTCACCAATTTTCATTCTTCCTCATCTTCCCTCCCTCCAACCCCCCCCCCCTCCTTATTGACTTTTGGAAGGATTCACAGATGGTGTACAAACCGGAGTTCCTTTATTTGAGCCCTAGATGCTGCTGTTTTTTCTTTTTTTGAGGCATACAACCTTAATAGGCAGCAAACAAGATCTGAGGAATGTTAGCATATCAGGGCATTATGGGCAAGGGAGGAGTTTGAGAGTCTCAGTGTTCCACAAGCTGGTAAAAGAGGCGGAGTCGGATCCAAACCCAAGAAGAATGAAAATGGACAGCACAGATAGAATGTTATGGTGAGTATATAATTTTTTTTTTCAAAAGGGGCATCCTTGAGGTCGTAACAGACCTGGGAGGATCCAGATTTTTCTCATAATTTTTTCTAGTGCCCAAAAAGACACAGAGCCTCTGGACTGATTCTAGACATCAACCATCTGTATCGATATATAAAGAAAAACACCTTCCAGATGGTCATGGTGCAATTCATACCACCTTGCTTGCAGGTGGGAGATAGGATATGCTCAGATCACTAGGACTCCAACCTTCATATCAAGGTAGCCAAAGTATCCAGAGATTCACCACAGCCGCCTCGGGGTATTTGCCAAGTGTATGGGTCCAGCTACTGCCCATATGTGACTGTTGAGAATAAAAATACTTATATGTAGTCTACAAGCTCATTGCTGCTCCCACAAAATAGAAGCTAATCCCATCAAGGGGATACTTACTCTAGTTGTGCCTATCCTTGGGGATTATTCTAAATTTGGCCAACATGATATGGCACACAGGCCTGTCCTAATGTAAGACCATTGTAGCTATAGTTCAGTCTGTGCATACTACTTCTAAAACTTTGCAGCATGAATTAAAAGTTTGCTTAGGAGGGGTAGCAGTGATAAGGGTAATAGACTGGAAGTGTCATCGAACCTCTAAAATGCTAACACCAGCTCTAATTGCTTGGATACACACAGGAAGCTTAGATTTTATTTAAAAAGAACTAAAAAGTTCAGAAAAGACTACCAGTTATTTGTGTCCTGTTCCAAAGCAGGGAAAGGTCAAAAGGTGAATAAATTGTCTCTTTTGGGCTTTCAGACTGTATTATTTTCTGTTGTTTGGACAGCCATATGTCGTTACTATCCATTAGGGTTCATACTACCTCTGCCACCTTCTTCAGGATCTTTCCTCTAGATGTAATTTGCACAGCAGCTACATGGTCTTCCTTACATGGCTTTGTAATGCATTAAGGTTTGAGTAGTTTGTCCAGGTCTAGAGCTTCCTTTGAGGCATCGATCCTTAAAGAGATTTTGACATAATTACATCCAAGGCCTGCTGGGAATTTTGTCTATCATTTTACAGTGTACAGACAGGACCAACAACGTAAGTATGTAAATTATGTACTTGTATGATAGATTTAATTGGTCCCTCTGTCTATACACTGTAAACAACCCACCCATCAATCTTCTCCCAAATTGTTCTTTATAGAGGGACCTGGAGGAGCACCAGAGACCTTCTGTTTCCTACCTACACCTACCTAGCCAACTGACCTCCAATACCTTCACCACACAATTCAAAAAGCTCCTCAAGACACACTTTATGAATACCTGGTTATGTTCCTGTAACTCCCCAGGATAAACTTCCGTTCGAACAAACTTGCTCCCATCTTAACATTTGTATGCCTACTATTTCTTTCACTATTCTCAGTAATAATCCACGTTTCCATATAAAGATTCACTAATCCAGATATTCTACCTGAAACCTTGACCTAATCTTACCCTCTAACCATTATCTTTACTAATCAACTCTACCTCACTTCTCCAATTCATTCTTACCCAAGTACTCAGAGATGTTGCTTCTTAGTAACAACTAGCTAGCCACTTCATCTCAACTATTATGCTCTCTCGCCCTTCTTATTTACTGTTTTCTTGACTGTCTCCTATTTCCGAACCACCAGTAGGAGAGTTCAATACTATCTGGACCACCAAATACTCTAAAAAGTGAAGACCCACATAAGCATTAATACTATACTGACTACAACATTATATAAAAAAAATCTAGATTGTCTTCTTACTATGTACTATATGTAATTATGTTCTAAATATTTTTGCCTTTATTACTATATGCTTTATGAAATTCACTATGTTAAATCTTTTGTTATCCACAGACAAAGAGTACTCAGATTTCATATTGTTTATTTTATGTACTTTTGGATTTTTATGCATTTTTATGTAATCAAATGTATTTTTTACTGGAGCTTTTCTCCCCGGGCCTCCATTGAAAATGGATCTGTGCCCAGTCGGACTTTCCATGTAAACAAATGTAAAATAAATAAATAAAAAATAAATACCTGACTGCTAAATTGTCATTAGTTATAGCACTGATATTACTCCTCAGTGTTTAGTTTCTGTGATGTTAGCTGATGTTTGATGGTTTCACTTGATCTTGAGAAGCACATGGGATTATGGGATTAAGGGGGAGCTCGAGCAAGTAAAGACTTGTTGCCATACAGGAGGTACATATGATAACAAGTCCATCTTTTTACACTGTACAGACAGAGGCTAATTGTTAACCTATATTTTACATGTAGTTATATATTAAGTTACATATTTTTTATTTTACTTTAATTAAAGTTATTTAAAGTGTTAAGTCATATATCTGTTTGCCTTTTCAGTTTTATATTTTGCATACACTTCAGGGCTAATACTCAATTTCTTCTCCTGCCTCTTGTATATCTCACACTTTCTATACATCCCAATAGGAAAAATCTAAATGTTCCGTCCACAAACTCTCACAGTATTCATAACAAATATGCAGACTTTGAATTTTGACTTCACGTAAACCTGACGTTGTTGGAAATGCTGATTCTTGGTTAAAACCTGATGACGTAATCCCTCAGTCTGTGTTGTCCGTGTACAGCTACTAGAGGGAGGGCCAGGACCCCATACTGATAGAGGTATACTTCTGCTTGGAAAAAAGTACTCAATTGTGTTCTTATTTTTTTTTTTTTTAATTCCCCTGAATGAGATCCAAGCTGGATAATCGGAGTGTGTTTTGGGGAACAGTGTCAAACTAATGGTTGGAGTACTTTACCATTCCCCCCTGCCACTCAGATAGTGAGTGGAGAACTTTAAACTTAGTTAACTAAGCTATACCAGCTCATTACTGTGTGAAGATACCACCCTTTACTAAGAGCCTAAAATAACTCTGCTCCCTATTCCATACTGGTAGACTATGGCTTCCAACTAACTTTTGGTAAGACTGCTTGTCCATATACCTTAAGTGGTAAGTATCACCATTACCAAATCCAGTCTACGAGTTTCACCCCCATCCCTGTAGGTTGTCCCTACTTCAAAGACCACTGTTTACGTCAGTCTACCGTTTCATGTAAAGGAGAGCCAGTGGCACTGCAAGGTTGCCACCTACAGAGTACTAAAACACATGCAAGAATCAAATCCAGGTCCAATACTTCAACATTGTCCTACCACTGCAGGAAAAATACTATACTGACAAAAGCAAGAAAGGCAAAGGAAACCCTTGCACCATGGTTTTCTCAAAATCTATTATAGCTTGCAAACTCTACATAGAAAGCCATTAGCTTTGTAGCTGTTTATTCTGTACAAAATCATGCAAGCAGCTTGCAAACAGGACAAATTTATCCACATTACAAAAGCATCAGGAGACAGAACTTATGTTTTGTAAGGAGACTGACAATTTTGGAATGGTCAGTACCTAATTAGCCTACCTTCTGGTGAATGGTTACTTCTGTTTTCAACAACTGATTGCACCAGCATATGCAAAGTAATTTTATTCTCATTTCAACACCCTTTGCATCTCTGCATTTCCTCAGTTAGGAATCATTATCTCTGCTGAGACCATTTTCCCCATACTCTGAGGCTCCCCTTCAATCACCCAGCTGATCCATTTGTTCTTCTCTCAGGGCAGAGGTCATGCAGCTTCCAGCCCAGGTGAGAACCCCACAGTTATTTTTTTTCCCTGACTGGATAGCTTAATCAGATTGTTAAATCCATGGAGCAGCAGTTGTTGGGTGGTAGGGAGCAGGCCATTTCACTGGATCCAGTGAATTCCTCTCTTAACCACTGTAACTCCTAATATGTGACAGCTTTCTTCAGCTCCGCTTTGTACTGCTTTCTACAGGAAGCATGTATGCATCCATACATGTCTTCCCCAGCACAGCATCCAGTGTTTCCTTTAGGTGTCACCCAAGAGCCACAGGATGAGCAAACAGGTAACGGCCGCTAACTCCCAATGTGAAATTGTTCGATCTCGCCGTTTGTTCTTACACACGGGTTCGGAGCCGATCGTCGGCTCCGAGTCGGCCACATCACCAGCTTCGTATCTTCGAGAAAGCTCGAGGCACAGTGCTATCCCATGATCCTCTGGTGTCAACCCTCAGATCTAGTTTGCCGCTAGCAGCAGATCGCATACTGAGAGGCTCGGGCCAGTATTTTTTAATTATATTTAAATTTTTTCGAAGTTGTATTTTGAATTAGTGTTTAAAGTAGTTTAATAGTAGTGTAGAGTATGTTAGTTTTAGAGTGTGTTTTTTTCTCTTAGATAAGAATAGCTTTAAAACAGTTAGTATTTACCTCAGTTAAGGCCTTGGATTTTTTCTGTCAGGATCGACAGTAATTTTTATATATTATTGTAGTTTTTGCCTTAACTTTTTTCCTATATATATATATATATATATATATATATATATATATATTTTACATATTAAGATAGTGTTAAACTGTTTGTATAGTATTATTTTATATATATATATATATATATATATACTTATATATATAGTGTGTTCCTATATATTAGTGTGCTGTGGGGTTTTTTTGCTATATTTTAATAGCGTAAAATGTCTGAGAAAGCCAAATCAGGCTTCAAGAGGTGTCAGTGCGGACAAAAGATGTCTATAACGGATAACCATTCCTCCTGCTTCTACTGTCTTGGCCCTCTCCACTTGCAGGAAGACTGCTCCATATGTCATTCCTTCAGTGGGAGGGTCATGCTGGAAAGACGCAGGAAGTTGGTTGACAGAGGGTTGTTAAAACCCGAATTTCAAGAGGCCCTGGACAAGACCGAACAAGTGTCCAAGTCTTTAAGCTCCGAGCACCTCTTTTCAGATTCGGACGCTGGCTCCAAAGACCTCGGGGACGGGCGTCGAGTCCTTGTCTCTGATCGAGACTACCGTGTTGGAGCCAGTGTCGGAGTTACCACCGCCTTCAATCATTCGCTCGGTGACAGCTTCGGCCCTTTCGACCCGTTCTTCGAGGCTGCTTTCCGATTCCGACGTCGACCGAGTGGTACAGAAGCTAATGGAGAACTCGGCTCTGTCCAAACTGATCGAAGTTTCATCCCAGTTGATATCGAAACTCGAGACTCTTCCCACCCCTTCGACCAATCCTCCTCCGAGACCTCTCGAGTCGGAGCCAGGAATCGAAGAGCCGATGAGTTTAGAGCCCTCGGTGCCGAAGCCTCCAGCAGTGCTATCGACACCTTTGACCTCGACACCCTCGGAACCAGCCAGGGGGTCTCGGAGCCGACGGTCTTTCCTGGGTTCCGTGGGGGATAGTCGAACCGAACTTTCGGTTCCGACTCTTCCCCTCGGAGCCTCGGCTCAAATCAGTTCAGCTCCGTCCTCAGGGTCGGAGCCCGTGGCTCCGGTTCCGGGGAAGCTATCGGCTTCTTCGGAACTGGTGGCATCCTCAGACCGGGGCACCGGTGCCTTCAACATCATGAGGAAGGTCTTGTCTGAACAGACACTTACATCATCGACATCTTCTTCTCCTTCCCCAAAGGGTCTGTGTTCTGCTTCTGTACCCTCGGTCCCTGCTAAGCGTTGAGACCCAATGCCTTAGCAAGCCCCAGAGGCGCCCCTACTTCCTCGGAGGCATCCCCAGAAGCCCCCTCTGAGGATGTACCGAGGAAAAGATTGTGCAAGAGGAGGCACATTGATTCTCCACAGGAATCTCTAACATCGGATACTGATTTGGATGAAGCAGAAGGGTCCCCACGGTCCCCTCTGAAGATGTCTCTTTTGCTGACGTTTTAGAAATCTTGAAACAGAGGGGAGATTGGCAATCCCTTACCCCTTCTGCAGACGAATCGGTACTGCTGAAGGTATTTGGGGCTCAACCTTCTACCTCCTGGGTGACCCCATCGTTTGACGAGCTAATGGATCTCATAGCCCGTAGAGCTTGGGAATCACCTGATACAGTGGAACCGGTTCCCCGTAGACCTAACAAATATATCACGGCCCCTCAAGACAAGAGTTACCTTACTAAAGGAGTTCCCGTGGAAACTATGGTGGTGGCGGCAGCCACTAAAAAGGAAACGTCCGAATCATCTTCCTCTGTCCATCCTCATAATAAGGATTCTAGGACGATGGACAGGTATGGGAAGCGCGTCTTTAGTTCTGCGACCTTCTCCATGAGATCGCTTAACTACCTTACGCATTTCACGCGTCCACAGAGAGATCTCCTTAAGGAACTCGGAGATACTCTCAAAGGTAACACAGATGCTGCTGTCTCCGAAAAAGTGACAGTACAACTTAATACCCTCAACTCCATAGTGAACTCGTCCATGAGGCTTATTTCATACGCAGCCGAAGGATCGAGTAGAGCGGCAGCTTCAGCGATTGCTCTGAGGAGGCAATCCTGGTTGCGCCTATGCTCCTTTGTGGAATCCTTCTAGTCTTCCTTTACAAATGCCCCCTTTGATGGTGCTTCCTTGTTTGGCCCCAAAGTAAAGGAGACCCTCACTAGGTGCGAGCAAGAAGGGAAGACCCTGTCTGCCGTAGGGGTCCGTTTTTCCGCCCGGTCTAGACCATACCCCAAAGGGCATAGAGGCGGAAAAATGTGGTTCCGAAAGACTCAGGGATCCTTTCAGCCCACTCAGAGTGATGCCCCCTCCAGAGGCAGAGGAGGGGCAAGAAATGGAAGACGCTGCCCAGGCGGCAGAGGGGGTCTGCAAAATCAGGGCGACAGAGAGACTTTCTCTGGGAAGCCCTTCCAGCACTCCTGAGTGCAGGCCCGGCTGTCTTACTCTGGAGGCAGTCGGGGGTTGCTTAGCTTTATACCCAGAGGCCTGGCTAAATCTCACATCAGATTCCTGGGTAAAAAGCATAGTTACCAGAGGCTACAATATTCCCTTTATAAAAAACCCACCTGCCCCCAAAAAGCTCCCAGATGTTCCACCCAGTCTGCGAGACCAGGCAGTCATAGAGATAAAAAGGCTGCTCGAAAACAGAGTCATCCAACCAGTCCTGGCGGACCAAATAGGATCCGGAACTTACTCGAGGTTCTTTTTTGTTCCAAAGAAAACAGGGAACTGGAGACCAATTTTGGATCTCAGCAAACTCAACACCTTCGTGGAGAAGGCAAAGTTCCGGATGGTCACGCTTCAGTTGATACTTCCTTTCCTACAGGAGGGTGACTGGATGTGCTCTATAGATCTCAAGGACGTGTACTACCATATCAAGATGGCCAGAGCGTCCAGAGATCATCTGCGCTTCCGGCTGGGAGCCAGTCACTTCCAGTTTCGTGCTCTGCCCTTTGGCCTCACCACAGCCCCCAGGGTGTTCACCAAATGCATGGCAGTAGTAGTGTGTCACTTGAGACAGATGGGATTCCGGGTGTTTCCTTACCTAGACGAATGGCTCCTCTCCGCCACCACCGAGTATCGTCTTGTGCAAGCCAGGGATTACACCATCAACCTTTGCTCCTCTCTAGGCATAACAATCAATTTTGGAAAGTCTGCACTATCGCCCTCACAGCGTATCTCATTTGTAGGGGCAGATTTAGACACTTCCCTGACTCGAATCAATCTCCCCCCATCAAGAGTATCAGCCCTCAGAAGTCAGATTTCTATCCTTCTTCAGAGCAGGAAAGTCCCTGCACGACAAATCTTACGAGTCCTAGGAATGATGGCAGCCGCGCTTACTGTAGTTCCCCTAGGCAGAATGCATATGAGGATTCTTCAGTGGATGCTCTTCGCTCAGTGGTCGTACCGACAGCTTCCACTGTCTCACCAGATCCTAATCATGAACTCTTGCAAACGGGATCTCCTTTGGTGGATGCACAGTCAGGATCTAACAACAGGCCGACCGTTCGTATTACCCAGTCCTACAGCGACTGTGACCACGCACGCTTCCCTGATAGGGGGGGGGGCTTTTTCAGGGAAGAACAGTCCAAGGTCAATGGTCCAACTTGGAATACAATCTGCACATCAATGTCCTAGAGCTGAGGGTAGTGTTTCTAGCGTTGCAGCACTTTCACAAGTCCTTGCCTCTGGGAACAGTGACAGTTCAGACAGACAACAAACATGTCAGTAGTCTGGTACATAAACAAACAAGGGGGAATCAGGTCTTATCCATTTTGCAGAGAGGCCCTCAGGATTTGGCAATGGGCTGTGTCCACCGGACGCTTTCTGATCGCAACGCACATCCCGGGGACTCCAATGTGATTGCGGACAGGTTGAGCAGAGCCATCCTGTTGCCCCACGAGTGGTCCCTCAAACCTCAAGTAGCGGAAATGATTTTCCGCAGATGGAGCCAGCCTTGCTGCAACCTATTTGCATCCTCATTGAATGCCAAATGCAGAAGCTACTTTGCCCTACTACCCCCTTTGGGGGGGCACCCCCAGGGACGCACTGGTACACGATTGGCCCCCGGGTCTCCTTTACGCTTTTCCCCCTGTCCCATTAATCCCCAAGTTCTTGCAGAAAGCCAAACGTCTGAAAAGGACCATAATTCTGATAACCCCATTCTGGCCTCAACAAATCTGGTTTCCCTTTCTTCAAACTCATCAGGTGGACGAACCGTGGATTCTGGACCCAGTGCCAGACCTGTTGACGCACTCGTCGGGAGTTCCCCACACATCTATCAAGTCCCTCAAACTGACAGCTTGGCTGCTCCGCTTCCCGTCTTAGCCAGGTCAAACTTACTGTCCCCTGCAGTTCAGCAGATCATTGCATCTTCCCATAAGCCATCCACGAGGAAGCTATACAATAGCAAATGGAAACGTTTCGCGTACTGGGCCTCGCAACAGGATATAGATCCATCAGGGGCTCCAGTACACAAGATATTAGAGTTTCTTTCCACACTCTTTCAGGAAGGAGCTTCCACTTCCACGATAAGGGTACAACTGGCGGCTATATCCAATTTTCATGTTGGTCTAGGAGATAATTCTCTCATGTCCCACAGACTTTGCAAAGCCTTTATGAAAGGTACCTTTCACCTATGTCCCCCTTTTCGTGATCCATTCGCCCCGTGGAATCTTAACCTTATGTTATCACGGCTCATGTTGCCCCCATTTGAACCAGCCACCACAACTCTTCTAAAATTTTTATCATGGAAGACGCTCTTTCTGGTTGCCATCACTTCCGCTCGGAGAGTTTCAGAGTTGCAGGCTTTGTCTGTCCGGCCCCCATACATGATTTTTCACCCAGACAGAGTAACGTTGTGCACCAATCTATCCTTCCTTCCAAAGATTTGTTCAGTTCAAAACATTAATCAATCTATTGAGCTATCCACCTTCTTTAAAAATCACTCTAATAAGCTGGAATACATGCTGCACAAGTTGGACGTCTGCAGGCAGCTGAGATTTTACTTAGACAGGACTAAGGAATACAGAAAATCAGACCAACTATTTGTATCTTATGCTGACCAAAAAAAGGGAGAAGCGATAGCGAAAGTTACTTTATCCAAATGGCTATCGGACTGTATAAATTTCATATATGCAGAATCAAAACAGCAGCTCCCCTTTAATCCTAGAGCTCATTCTACGAGGGCAGTTGCTACTTCCTTGGCCCATGCCGCTCGCTTACCATTAGATACCATTTGTGCGGCAGCAACCTGGGCGAAACCACATACCTTTATTACCCACTACAAATTAGATAAAAACTCCAGAGACAGGGCTACGTTTGGTTCCACTGTTCTCAGGAATGTTCTCCCTTGAGCCACCCAGAATAAAGGAGCTAGGGACGCTACCCATGTGTAAGAACAAACTGTGAGATCGAACAGTTTCACATAAAGAAGTTATGTTCTTACCATAACGTTCCATGTGAATTGTTCATCTCGCCTTTGTTCTTACATTCCTCCCCTCCATCCCCCATCCTGCGGTCTAGGAGAACGGGCACGTCTTGAGCTCATTTCGGTCTTCTCTACATGTGGGTGTTCTTGAGCTTCCTACTGTACTTCAGGTATGGCATCTTTTCTCCTCTACTTTATTATAGAGTATTAGACAGTGTGGTTGCTTTTCTGTGCGCAAGGGCGCAGTAACTAGTAGGGTTCTTCGAGTGTTAGCAAACTAGATCTGAGGGTTGACACAGGAGGATCATGGGATAGCACTGTGCCTCAAGCTTTCTCGAAGATGCGAAGCTAGTGATGTGGCCGACTCGGAGCCGACGATCGGCTCCGAACCCGTGTGTAAGCACAAAGGCGAGATGAACAATTCACATGGAACGTTATGGAAAGAACATAACTTCTTTTCTTCTCTGTCCCATCCCTTTCAGTGCCCATGTCATTAATCAAACATAAAACATTTGCTTCAAAGTTAGGACTTCAGCCTTCTCAGGTGGCTTGCTGAGGCAATTTTTGGCTTCGAAACTGATTTCCTATTTAAAAGGCTCACCTTATCTTAGATTAATAAATGGCTGAAGAAAGTTCCATCCAACTCAAAGCTGGATCTGATGGCCTTTTTATGAAATTTATTAAGACCTGGAGACTCTCATAGCTTCACTTCTTAAAACATATCATTAGCACCCCTCTGTCCTGTGCTTTCTGATCTCACAAAGTCTGACGAGATCACCTCTATCCCTAAACTTATCACAAACTGCAACCCTACCTCCTTTCGTCTTGTTGCCCTGATGTGTTTCCCTGCAAAAGTTTAAGGACAGCTGCAGTCAGACTGCCTCTTCAGTGACATATCTGGCTTCTTGATAGCTACCAGCATGGATTTAGGAAAACCGCATGATACTAATTCAGTTCTGCTCTATTTGACTCATGCAATGTACCTTGCACTGATTGTAGGGAACCTCACTTACACTGTTTTATTGACCCCCTCCAAGGCATTTGGCCTTGAAGATCATTCTGTACACATTTAAGATTATGTGCAAAAGTTTATCTCTGCTATAAGTATGATCTCATCATTGGCTTTCTGATGCTAAAATATGTAGTTTTTATTTTATTTACTTCAATGGGGACTATATTTAAGTTTAATAACGTTTTTTGTATTTTCTGTATGCTGAACGGCTGTCCAATTACTTCCTTAATCTGTGTCATCTGACCCTGCCTTCTGATGACATGATGGTGGAGAGGCACATTTTCTGTACTCTGCAGCAGATTTCAGTACAAAGTGATGCAGAATGCAGCACAGTCCATCACTCAAACAGCAAATCAGTTACTAAAGGATCCCTGTACTTTTTAAACTACTGAAACTCAACTTTTTCACCTTTGTCAGGCCAAACTCTGTGAAAAAGCTCTTACTATAACCTAGGGCACTATTCACAAAACAGTCCCACTGTCACAACTCCTCTATTACACATACCTGTTTTCCATTACTGCCTCACTTTGGCATCCTCTCGCAACACACCTAAAACAAGTACTCGCTATTCCAAATTCAGAGGAGATCTGAAAATGTACCTGTTAAATCAAGCCCAGTGAACCTTCTTCTCTAATGGTCATGTCACTGAATCTCTGTGACAATCCGTCTCCCTCTGTCTGACTTTGCTTTACTCCTCTCTGTTTTCCCACTGACTTTTGAATTATACTGGAAATTATACAAATACTATTAATTTTTGACTGAATCTTAGTTAGATGTCTGTTGTTATATTATCCTCTGTTATATATAAACTACAAACTTCTTGTGTTGTCTTAATATCTGTACTTAACCTAGTAACACCCTACATTTTTTGTATCAGTTATGAAAATGTTTTCACCTGGGCTCTGCCTAAACAAAATAAAAACATTGTTGTTCCAGCGGGCAAGTAAAAAAATGGCAATACACAAAAAAAAAAAAAAACTTCGACAAAATGACAAAAGCAAACATCAGTACTGTGGTATGAAAATACAGTTTAATAACTAATGGTATAAACATATAATTTAATAACTAATAGACATTTTTGCAGAAAAAATGATTTATTAAATTGTATTTTACTAACCACAGTGACGGTGGTTGCTTTTGTCATTTTGTGGAAGACTATGGGCATTTTGTGTGTGCGTGTGTGTGTGTGTGTGTGTGTGTGTGTGTGTGTGTGTGTGTGTGTGTGTGTGTGTGTGTGTTAGTGGGCTGTGCCTGAAATTGGTCCATTTTGATCAATGCACTACCTGGTGTGCTAATATAAATAAAATAAATATAGGGGATAGTGATATGTTCTCCGAGCATAACCAGCTTATTATTGAGACTTGGAAGCCAGGAAATTCACCTCAGTAGAAAAGCTGGAGAGGTAAAGCTTAACATACAAGTCAAAGACACAGTGCCAGATTCAATAAAGCCTACAACACTAAGTGTATATGATATGTATTCAATAAAATTCTTATCACATTTTTTGTGCTTTCTAGTCACTCAGAAAGATTGCATTGTGTACATGTACTCAACACTTTGTGGTAACCTTTATGAATCCCTGTCGATATTTAAAGCTGCAAGAATATCAGTAGGAAAACTATAACCAGGAGGAAGAAGGTGTGTGTTATGTCTGTGTTTTCTCTTCACTCATAACAGTGTACACTTAGTGTAGGCTTTATTGAATCTGGCCCATATATAAAAAATATTATGATCAGTAACCCAATAAAAATTCTTTGTAGTACATGGAGCTTTATCTGCTCTGTGTACACCAGTTACAGGGGCAAAAATGAAAGAGAAAAACTGTAGGAGAGTGAAGTGTTTTACCAACTTTGAAAGTAAGCACTGTTGAAAAGACAGCAGCTCACCTCTCAACTTCTTTGATTAGGAATTCTGGGCAATAGGACAAAGGATCAAATTAGGAACAGTTTTCAAATCGTGTTCTAATTCACTTAAAAAGTTAATAGAGCAACAGGTTTTGTATCAAGGTACATTTTCTGAGCAAAGTATGAAACTCTAATGTCTGGCATTATTGACTGATATAATCCTCAGTGGGTTACCAGAAATTCAAAACTTTTACAAGGGACAGGGCAAACATAACAGGCAAAATCAGAGACTTTGCAAAATCAATGACAGCTGAAAAGTTTGGACAGCAGGCAAAGTGAAGTGCTTCTTTGTAGAATTAATGGCTTTAAAAGTTGTCAACACTTCAGTATAACACACTTTCTGATTGTAAGTGCGGCAAAATGAAGTTCTAACTGATTTTAAAGTTGTTTTACCTTCTGCAGCTGTTCTTTGTTGACTGTCATTGTCATCTGTTAGTTCCTAGTGTGGGACCTGATCTTAATAACAGTTAGGTGCCATTAACAAACTTTTGTTAAGCATCCGCTATATGTCATTAAGTTCAGGTTTTGCACTAGGGGAGCACATGTCTTTTTCCTTATTTTGGAGAATAATTGCAGCACTACATGCACTACAGATAAATTCCTAGTGAAGTGTATTGTACTTGGCATGCAGTGTAAAAACACATATGTTAACTGTAATAAACAGCTGTCTGTCGCACTGTAGTAAATGACTGCCTTCTTTGGAATTGATTACCTTACTGCAGCTTCACCTACACAGATGTGCAAATTTATCCAAATGTTTTCTTTCCAGCACTAATCTCTTGGCAGTATAAAATACAAACTCCCTGTGCAGCAGAGCCATCATTGTAATGATTCATACGCCCATAGCTTTCTCTCTAAAACGTATCAATCCATTGGTGGACAACTATTTGTTACAGTTTTACATCTGTTTTATTACACTTTATGCCAAGCAGCATGCACTTTACTAAGAATATTTTGTTCCATCTTACCTCCATTACCTTTCACTTGAATATAGCTGTGTTTATTTGAGCTATGGCTTGACTCCTTGAAGAATCCAAGACTGTATGACTCCTTAAAGAATCCATTCACAGACAGCTTATTAAGTACCTTCTAGATAATAACCTCCTAACCCCTATGCAGTATGGCTTCAGACCCCATCATAGTACATCTACTGCCCTACTGTCCTTTACTCAAACCGTTGCCGAAGCCATGGAAAAAAAAATTACTGGCTTTTTGCCTCTTTCTTGACCTTTCTAAAGCATTTGATATTATATCACACTCCAAACTTCTCGACAAACTATCACAACTCAACTTATCTCCCAGCACTATTAAATGGTTCACTAGCTATCTCACTAATAGACAACAATCAGTAAGATGCCAGTCTACCTGCTCCCCTTACTTACCAACCCAAACTGGGATGCCTCAAGGCTAGATTCTCGGCCCTCTACTCTTTAATATTTTCGCAAACCAACTGCATACTTCCTGTATAGCATCCTACCTGACACAATATGCAGATGACTCTGCCCTTATTATCTGTTCTGACAGTTTTTTCTAACCTCCTCTCTACTACTCATTATAGTTTCCTATCTGTAGAAAAATGGCTAACAGACAACCAACTAGTTCTAAATCCCCCCAAAAAAACAAAGCTACTACTCTTTCTTTTTTCCAAAAATCCTCTCTAATCTCAAAACAACCTTCACCATTTCTTCTCTCTATAATACCATCACAACCTGGCCCACATACTAAACTTCTTGGTGTTATTATTGATGACCAATTAAAATTTGATACCCATATTAATTACTGTGTCAAAAAGACCAATCAAAAACTCTGCCTATTCTACAGACATAAAAAATACCAACCCCTGACTCTAGGCAGAAACTAGTTCAGGCATTCCTCCTTTCATGTCTACTTTATGCCTCCCCCATCTTTTCACATCTACAATATACCCTTCTGGCTTAACTCTGTCAATCATACTATAGTGTTGAAAGATTTGCTAGTAACCAACCCTACAAATCTCATTTCTGCAATACACTAAAACAACTCCAGTGGCTTGACTTCCTCCAGTACCTGCTTTACTCCCAGCTGCAAATGACTCATACTCTTCTCTTTAAACCCCTTTCCTGTCCTGCTGTATTCTCACTAATATCACTTTATACCCCTCCCAGAACTCTTCACAGCTCTGACCAGCTCCTTCTGGACACCTATAAACCAAACAAAAACATTGGTAAACTTCTTTACAAATATAGTATTTCCCATGCATGGAACAAATTTCCCCTTAACGTCTGAATAATTTTTAACATGAATATCTTTAAATCCAAACTTAACTATTTTCTCCTAAATGCCAACACCTGTCACTGCAATGATCCCACTTAAATCCCACCTTATCACCTTACTACCTCTCACACTTTTAACACCTACCTACTGCGAGTGTCCTATCTCATTTGCATCTCTTACTCTTTTTGTTGATTAAAAAAAAATTCTAACTTTTGCACTGCATATTATTGTAATGTTTATATAAACTTCATTCTCAGGCCTTTTGTAAATTTCTAATGCTCTGATGTAAAGCACACTATTGTAATGTTTGCATAAAGCTTCATTGTCAGATGTTTTTGTTTTTTGTAATTTTGTAGTAACTGTATGGAGCTTTTCTCATCGGGTCTCCACTGAAAACGGGCCACTGGCTCAGTTGGACTTACACGGTTAATAAATGACAAATAAATGATTATGCTGCATGCTGTTTCAGCAAACTACTGCATCACCAGAAGATGGGGCTAGATGGCATAAAATCAGGAAGTAACTGGAAATTGCTCAGTATATAATAAACACTAACGCAAGTTTATTAATCTTTATAAATATAGGTCCACTGACGTAACTTCAGTAAAAACTATACATTTTAAAATTAGAAAACCAGCTTTATGTGATGAGGAGGATAATTATACCAAAATTAAATGTTAAAAAAAAAGTTTGCATATGATCTTTAAAGAACTGGCCCTTTATGGTCTAAACTTTTCACTGAAAAGTGATTCTGTGAATATGTTTATGGTGTCCGGTCTTATATAATTGTCGTTAATAAATATGGGGTGTTCCTCAGTACTAATATATATATTATATTATATTATATTTTATAGATATATATATATATATATATATATATATATATATATATATATATACATACATACATACACACAGACAGATATGCATAGGGTCATGCTAGACATTGCAGTGAGTGAAAAAGATTGATCACCCTTCTTTCTATAGTCATGCACAAGGTGACTACGATCATATTCTTTAACAGATGGATCCTAGATGACGTTTGTTTACATATATTAGAAGGGCAAAATATTTCAGGAAGTCAAACTGGCATTTGTTATGTCTTTGCACCAAATAAGTTGGGACCTTCAGTGTTTATATGCAGTTATTCCAACTAGATTGCCAGTTGCATAGGATTTTGCCATGATTAAGAGAGTAAATCTGTGCAAGTTTTCGTAAGAGTTCATTCTGCAAAAGCAGCAGAGGTGCTTGCAGCTTTTTTCTAAGGCTTCTGTTGTTGTTCTGCTGTTTGCAAAGCTTTTTAAGATGATATATAATCCACATATGTACAAAGCACCATAGTGGGGATTGTTTCAAGTCCAAAGATGGTTTTACTTAGGGTAGTTGTTCAAGGATGCTTGCTGGAGTTTCCAGTTTGCCCGTGATACATAGCTTGGTATTCTAGCCAGCTGGATATTTTGAAGATAAGGTAAGTGAGCAGATTTGTGAAGTGCTGACTATTTATTTATTTATTTATTATGTATTTATCTGACATCTGTTGACCGGTTTAGTCCAACTGGGCAGCAGCCCTTTTTCAGCAGAGGCCCGAGGAGTAAAGCTCCAAAAAGTACAAGTAACAAAAGCAATCACACGACAGAGTTATAACTAATATTACAGTAATTACAATATGTATAAGATGTATGTTAAAACAACATGCTAGAAAATGGTCATTTAAATTGAAAACATAACATAGTACGAAATTTCATACAGTAGTAAGCAAAATGCAGAAAATATAGATATGTTTGTAAAACAGAAAGCAACAAATATATAAACAGGAGATAGGCCCAGGGCAAGAGCCAATTTCCAAGACTACTACAGCTGTGGAAGATATAGGAACTACTATTAGTGGACTTTATTAGAAGCAGAGGCAGAGAGAGGCAGAAGAAAAGGTTACTGCAGTAGTATTATGGGAGGGGAGGTAGACTAAGTTGGGTCATAGCATAAGCATGTCCATGATATACGAAGAGTTTCCTTTAGTGTTGTTTTGAAAGAGTTGGGGTTAGAGATCTGTCTAACACTTAGTGGTAATTTATTCCAAGCATTTGCCACTGAGGAGCTGTAGAGAAGTTTACCAATGTTCTTGTTGGGTGCACAGACTTGCAGAAGATGCCATTAGGGTTAGGGAGGGCTCGGTTAGGAGTATATGGCTGGATGAGGGTAGAGAGAGAGGCTTCATGTAAGATAGAATGAGCTATGAGAAGCTGGGGTAGTAGGATTTGATGATGAAATTCCAGCCGCTGCAGGTTTTTCAAAGCTAGGCAGTGGTGAGAGTGGTAAGGTTGGTTAGAGGCAAATCATGCAATTTTATTATAGGTGAGTTCCACTTTTGATTGGATATTAGTGAGAGTAGGGGTGGCGTAAAGAAGGATGGGGAGTAGGAATGCTTGTGCAAGAAAGAGCCTAGAGACAGCTGTGAGGAATTTTTTATGCCTATATTGCAGGCCTAACTTTTGATGTGCCTTTTTGATGCAGTGCTGAATATGGAGATCGAACTTTAGTTGGTCATTGATAATAACTCCTAGCAATTTGGTGTGAGGTTCAGCAGAGATGATGGTGTAAGGGGAGCAGACAGTAAAGGTAGCTTTATAATGTTGGCAAGATTTAGGGAGGAATATGAGAAGTTCTGTTTTCTTAGGGTTAAGTAGCAATTGGTTGGAAGTTATCCATTTTTAAAATGAGTGCAGAGACTCCTGGGTGAGGATGTGAAGGTGGGTGACATTGTCAGAGGAGGAGATGATGGAATCATCAGCTTATTGTATGACAGATGAGCATGAACAGGAAGTGTGTAGGTCATTTGTAAAGATATTAAGTAATAGGGGTCAAAGGATGGAACCTTGGGGTACCCCAATTTGTACTGGTAAGAAAGGAGAAACTGCCTGTATTCTGTTGGAGAGAGAGCTGGCGAACCAAGAACGTGCAGAGTTGGAGAGATTAAGGGTAGCTAGTTTGGATAGAAACAATCAGTGGGAAACAGTGTCAAAGGCTTTGGAGAGGTCCAGAAACAAACATGAGCTTAGTTTGTTGTTGTCATGAGAGTTTGCGATAGAATTAGTGAATGATATCAGAGCAGTAGCTGTACTGTGATTTTGGGCAGAAACCATGCTGTGTAGGGGTAAGCAGATTTTCTAGGAGGAGGTGATAGAGGAGCTGTTTGCAAATGCACATTTTGAGAATTTTTGACAGGGGTAATAGAACGGCAGTGGGCCTCAAATTTGAGTGGTCAGTTGAGCTGCCATGTTTATGTAAGGGTATGACAGGATTTCTTCCAGATTTCAGGTACAGTGTTTTTTTTGATTGACCTATTGATTAAGATGGTGCTGAGGTAGGTGATAGAATTGGCAGCAAGTTTTAGGAATTGAGGCGGTAGGTTATCAGCTGATGCAGAGCATGTTTTAAGTTTGCTAAGGAGTGACTTGATAAAAGTTGTGGGGATGGGTTTAAGACAGAAGGGGGTTGGTTTGGTTGATGAAGGAGGAGTGGGGTCATTTTTTGGTTAAATTGCAAATAGAGACAATGAAGAAGGGTTTAAGAAAGGTAGCAGTATCAGTGAGGGAGAGCTGTTAGGGCATAGATTAGGTGATGAGGGGCTACCAGGATGTAGTAGTTTATTTACCGATTGTCAGAATTTTGGGGGGTTGGAGTGAGGATTATGTAGAGGTTTTTGGAAATAGTTTTTCTTATAGAGGGTGACCTTTTTTTAGTTACATTATGAAGCTGTAGGTCAGACTGAAAATCAGTGGAAGTATTAGAATTTTTCCATTTTTTTCCATGCAATATCTCTCTTATGCATAAGTGTATGTGACTTGTGTTAGGCAGGGGCCATATTGACTATAAGAGTATTTGACTGAATTGTGCATCTCTACAGTGAAGTCACTCCACTTGTTCTTTATTGTTTTAAGTCATTACTGATATTTTGTTGGAAAGAGAATTCATTGTATTGGATGCAGTCAGTTTTTGTCATGCTTTCGGCCACCAGGATAGTATGATGGATTATAGTGATGGATTAGTATGCTGCCATAAGAGCATAGCAGGAAAACAGAATATAATGGCAGTCGACTGAGTGTTTATTGAAACCTCTACAGCATTTTTTAGCCTCAGTCAAGCATCAGAACAGTATAGTGGAATAAGCTTTTCATCTAAAAAAAGGTCCTTATGGTGGAAAATATAATACAATGGCCATAAAGTTATTCCACATGTATCTTGATCAGTAGTCATGGATAAAATATTCTGCTTGGATATATTATTGTAGCTTGGCATTGATATCCATACGAGTGCAGTGTTTTTACCTCAAGGATGTGCAACTTTTTTGTATTCCAAAAAGCACTGTGGAGACAGTAGAATTTGATATATCAAAACTAAATCTAGCTGAGATTGATATATAAAACTCAACCTAGCTGAACGTTCATTGTGGACCCACATACTACTTTTGTCATCCGGCTACAGTATATGGAGCATAGCTAGTGTCTGGCAATCTTAGCCCTAAGAGACTTTTTTTTCCATGTATGTGTGCATACATTAATCTAGCAGCCAATCCCATCACTTTTGTCACTTTATTATTGATTAGGAAATAAAACAGTAGAGGCAGAAGACTACATATGCCATGGGCTGTAACTCCAGTCAAATACTGTGAACACAGGGGACAGTTACATTTTTTTACTGTTGTTAGCAGTAAAAGAACAAAAGAAAGCATAGGAAAGGCATTCCTATACAAGAACAGAGTTTTCTTTTGCCAACAAACATCTTTATTAAATTTTCACATATGACACATATGATGTAGGCAATCTTACATTTATATAAATAAGACTGAGAAAAATGAACTGTTGTCACCACCCAAAGGTTACTGTAGACAAAATCCAATGAACATAAAAAATAACTAAAGCAACCACCACGACTGTATAATCCAGACTGTTAAACTTGAAGCTTAATTTATTGATTGAATGAAATGGATAAGCACTTTCGCGTAGCCAAGTCTATGGTTCTTCAGATCCTTAAAATGTTTAAAAAATGATACAAGCAAGTTTATATATACATCATGTGACCATTAATTCATTAATTAATCAAATTAACTTCAGATGAAACATCAATTATAAAATCAGCCTCTAAAAGAAATAGTTACATTTTATTTGACATTCTATTTAATGGAGCGCACATCTAGCACTGGCTTAATATTGATGTAACTATTAAGCCCAGGTGTTAGATGTGCTCGAAGTCTTAAAATCCATCGCAACTCAATTCTTTCTAAATAGTTGTTATGATCTCCTCCTCTTAAATTCAAGTTTACTTGCTGCAGTACCCTAAAATTAAAACTGTGCCCTTCCTGTTCTATTATATGTTTCACTAGGGCATTTTGTGTATTCTTATTCTTAATCATATAAGTGCTGATATATTCTATCTTTTAACCATTTGAGCGTTTTTCCTACATAAAAACTTTTGACAACAATTGCAACTAGCAAGATAGACTATATTAGAACTGTTACACATGGCATAAAATCTTGGTTCAAATACAAAATTCATACTTGGGTGCTGATATTTTTGTTCTTCACAAATCACTTTACACATTCTACATTTCCCACATGGGAACATGCCTAAACGTTCATAATGTGTGACTGCACCCCTACCCTTCTCTCCACATAATGGGAAGGGTGAGGCGATGAAGGGCCTTGTGATTAACTTGTCTAATTATACATTGATGAAAGAAGAGATTCAGGTTTTAGACAAAGGTTTAACTTTTATACCATCAACGGGGATAAACGTGAGTGACTTATTGACTGATTTGAGACTTTTTAGTCGCAATTTAGCATTAAAACTGTTTTTCAAAGACGAAAAAAGAATGTAACTGATAAGTGTATACTTAAGAGAAAAAGTACATTTACACCTAATGTACCACCACATGTTGACATATTTGTTAAGTCATGTGAAAGAGATATATATGAAAGTTTAACTGGTAAGGGAAAAAACATTTACTATAATATGAATAGAGAAGAGAAAATAGCCTTGACTTCTCTACAAAAGAATGATAAAATAAGTATCAGGTCTGTGGATAAGGGCGGAGCAATAGTTCTTATGAATAGTGAAGATTATACGAATGCTATGTTGGACGTGTTAAGCGACAGAAATACCTATAAATTGTTGCATAGATCTCATTATGAAAGAATTTTAGGAAATGTAAGAGATAGCCTATATGATTTGCTTATGTGTAGACAGGTAAATGAGCAGCTATATACCTTTTTGTTAGTAGATAAACCTATGATACCTTGCATCAAAGGTGCGCCTAAAGTTCATAAGTCTCTAGCTCACCCCCCAATGAGACCCATAGTAGATGGAGGGGGATAGATAACGGAATCTATCTCATTATACATAGAAAGTAAACTAGGGCCAATAGTGAGAGGTATACCTAGTATTCTTAGAGATACAACACAATTATTGGACCATCTGAGGGAGAAGGAAGATGAATTAAATGGAAAGCAATATTTGATGGTTACACTAGATGTACAGAGTTTATTTACTGCGATTCCCAATGACCATGGCATACAGGCGATTAGAGATATACTTAACACTATAACAACAGTTAGCAATGAAGAGAACATGCTAATATGTACCTTATTAGATTTAGTATTATCTAATAATATTTTTATATATGAACAACAGTTATATCTACAACAATGGGGTGTAGCAGTGGGCACCCTTGCGCAAATTCATATGCAAATTTAGTTCATTACTGGGAAAAACAATGCCTCAAAAGTCATGTCGTAAGTACAAATATAATTACATACAGACGTTTTGTAGATGATATTCTCATGTTTTGGGAAGGACAAGATAAGTCTTTAAAAGAGTATATAACATATTTAGAATCATCAATGTCATTCTTAAAGTTCACTGCAACTTATTCATATGAAGCAATAAATTATTTAAATGTAACAATATATAGGGATGGACAGGGGAATATTAATACTAAACTATATCGGAAAGAATGTTGGAGAAATAGTATATTAGATCATAGTAGTATGCATCCAGGACATGTGTTTAATAACATAGCAGAAGGACAGATGAAAAGAATAAAAATAACTTGTAATGTCCCACATGTTATGGAAGAAGAAGTAAAGAGGTTAGAGTGTTTGCTATTGGCAAGAGGCTATAAGGAAATAGAATTAGAAAAAGCAAAAATGAAAGCAGAACAAAGAGAATTAAATGTAACTGTTTTAGTAGATAATAAAAATAGAAACAAAAATAATGAGAACAAGAGACACCAAGTATGTTTTATAACTAACTATACGAATGATAATAAGAGAACGACTAGTATAATTAGGAAAAATTAGCATCTCTTAACCATGGATGAAGAAACAAAGAAATGGGTAGGTGAAGCACCCAGCTTCTCATACAAGAATAATAAAAACTTAAAGCTTTTATTATGTGGAGAGGAGGGTAGGGGTGCAGTCACACATTATGAATGTTTAGGCACGTTCCCATGTGGAAAATATAGAATGTATACACAAAATGCCCTAGCGAAACATATAATAGAACAGGAAGGTCATCGTTTTAATTTTAGGGTACTGCAGCAAGTAAACTTGAATTTAAGAGGAGGAGATCATAACAACTATTTAGAAAGAACTGAGTTGCGATGGATTTTAAGACTTTGAGCACATCTAACACCTGGGCTTAATAGTAACATCAATATTAAGCCAGTGCTAGATGCGCGCTCCATTAAATAGAATGTCAAATAAAATGTAACTATTTCTTTTAGAGGTTGATTTTATAACTGATGTTTCATCTGAAGTTAATTTGATTAATTAATGAATTAATGGTCACATGATGTATATATAAACTTGCTTGTATAATTTTTTTCAAAATTTTTAAGGATCTGAAGAAGCATAGACTTGGCTATGCGAAAGCGCTTATCCATTTCATTCAATCAATAAATTAAGCTTCAAGTTTAACAGTCTGGATTATACAGTCGTGGTGGTTGCTTTAGTTATTTTTTATATTTTATATTTATATAAATAAAAAAACAAACATGACACCACTTTAGTTGCAAACAGTATATATCACATACACCATTGAAACAATAAACAAATAGTATCCCAAAATGAATAGGCACTGTTGAAATAAGTGCAGTTGCAAACATTATATATCACTTCTAATCTGTCTAGTCATGTCAGTTAAGCATTATATGGCTCATTCAAATCCTGCCTCTTAAACCTCATTCCTGCTCTGCATATATTTTTCCCACAGTTCCCATTTTTTGTCATGTAGTTTGCTGCCTCCATTTTTAAAGATCCCAATTCCAGTTGTTTTCTCTCTGTTAGTATACACTACTTCTGGTAAAGTTGGTCTTGACTTTCCATTTTCTAGTAATCGCATTTTTGGTAGCCACCATAATCAGACTCAGCAAGGCATTACTATGCCTAGGCAATTCCGATTCTGAATTATAACTCAAAAAAAAATCACCTCCCCAGTCATTATGGTCTGCTCACCCAGCATCTCTAACAGACCAGTCGCCAGCTCATTACACTCCCAAAAAATATGTTCTCAGCCACCTCTTTCTTGCCCGTCACACTGCCACCATTTGCTGTCCACCTGAGGAAAGATTCTTTGGAGTTTACTTGGGATATAAAAATACCTATTTAAACACTTCCAGGCAAATATCCTAAATCTTCTAGACTTTGTTGCATATTTGAGAAGAACATAGTTCTTGCACTTAAAGTTTTAACCCAGCAGCTTAAGTTTTGAAGCTGTGAGTTTACAATTGATGGCTCTGTCACAAAATGTATTTTGTTTTAATGCTGTTTTTCTATATCAGACTTCATGTACTCCTTGGCTGCCAGGTAAGTACCTCATAGAGCTGTACTTCATCAGCTGTCTGTGGTCATTCTTAACTGCGGTTGCCAGTTAAATACTCAGAGGAACCCATGACTCTCAACTGTCTAATGTCATATCAATGCTACTGATGTCACTGTATTTTTAAACTTGTTAAATTATTTTGGAAAAGGAATGCTAACTGAGTATTATGAATGTCTTTGTGATTGGGATCCCTCTGATTCTATGTTTTAATCTTTTTTTTTACACCTTTATTGAATTATCACTTAATACACAGGCAAATATAAATTTATATAAAAGAAAGCAAACATATTAACATTTTCTCAGTTACAAACATTATACATCAGATAAATTCTTTTGCATCACTATCATCAGTCCAACATTACATAAATTACTCAATCCCTGCCTTCGCTTAAATCTCACTCCTCCTCCAAAACATTATTCTGCATGTTTACTTCTCATAATTTCCATTTTTTTCTATGTAATTTGCTCCTACCCCTTTCTATAAATTCTACTTCCAGTTCTTGTGTGTCTGTTAAAATATTCATTACTTCAAATACAGTTGGTTTAGACTTTGATTTCCATGCTCTAGTAATTGTTTTTTTTTTTTTTTTTTTGGCAGTGACCAGAATTAAACTTAACAAGGCTTTACTATGCAATTTTAGATCCTGTATCCCAGCTCAAAAAGGTTAAGAAGGGAGGTGATGATTAGTGATCAGCAGTATGGTTTCATGCCAGGAAATAGCAATACAGATGCAATGTTTGCTCTGAGAGTGTTGATGGAGAAGTACAGAGGAGTTGCATTGTGTCTTTGTGGACTTAGAGAAAGCATATGACAGGGTGCCTAGAGAGGAGTTGTGGTTTGTATGAGGACTTCGGGAGTGTCAGAGAAGTATGTAAGAGTGGTACAGGATATGTACGAGGGTAGTGTGACAGCGGTGAGGTCTGCGGTGGGAGTGATGGATGCGTTTAAGGTGGAGATGAGATTACATCAAGGATCAACTTTGAGCCCTTTATTTGCAGTGGTGATGGACAGGTTGACAGACGAGATCAGACAGGAGTCCCTCTGGACTATGATGTTTGCAGATGACATTGTGATCTGTAGTGAGAGTAGGGAACAGGTGGAGGAGACCCTGGAGAGGTGGAGATATGCTCTAGAGAGAAGAGGAATGAAGGTCAGTAGGACCTGTGTGTGAATGAGAAGGAGGATAGAGGAATGGTGAGGATGCAGGGAGTAGAGGTGGCGAAGGTGGATGAGTTTAAATACTTGGGATCAACAGTTCAGAGTAATGGTGAGTGTGGAAGAGAGGTGAAGAAGAGAGTACAGGCAGGATGGAGAAGAGTGTCAGGAGTGATTTGTGACAGACGAGTACCAGTAAGAGTGAAAGGGAAGGTCTACAAGAGGGTAGTGAGACCAGCTATGTTATATGGGTTGGAGACAATGGCATTGACAAAAAAGCAGGAGTCAGAGCTGGACGTGGCAGAGTTAAAGATGTTAAGATTTGCACTGGGTGTGACGAGGGTGGACAGGATTAGGAATAATTATATTAGAGGGTCAGCCCAGGGTGGAAGGTTTGGAGACAAAGCCAGAGAGGCAAGATTACATTGGTTTGGACATGTGCTGAGGAGGTATGCAGAGTATATTTGGAAAAAAATGCTAAGGATGAAGCTGCCAGGTAACAGGAAAAGGGGAAGGCCTAAGATAAGGTTCATGGATGTGGTGAGAGAGGACATGCAGGTGGTTGATGTGACAGAGCAAGATGCAGAAGACATGAAGAAATGGAAACAGATAATCCGCTGTGATGACCTCTAATGGGAGCAGCCGAAAAAAGAAGAAGATCCCAGCTCAAAAAATCAATTTCCTTAGTTATACCCATTTGCTCACCCAACATTTCTGATAGAGTACTCTACAGGGAATTTTTAAAGTCTGACAACTCATTACACTCCCAAAACATATGTCCCCACTTCTCTTTCTTCCCCATCACACCTCCAACATTTGCCATCTACCCAATGAAAAATTCTTTGGACTCTGCTTTGGGTATAAAAATATGTATGCAAACATTTCCAAGGAAAAATATTAAATCTACTAGACATTTTTGCATATTTGGTAGCCATACATATGTCCTCCCATTATTCCCTTGTGAACTGCTTATCTAATCTCTCTTCCCAATCTTTTCTAACCTCCTTTGACTGATTCCTATAGTTATCATGAAATATTTTATATGCACTACTAATTATCCATTATTTTACTAGCAGCTTGTGTTCTGGATTCACCAAAAACTCTACCAGAGCAGGTCTTTCACTTAGGATTTCAGTGTATCTTTTTCTTTAGCTACACTCTGATATCAATCCCTGATAAGGAAGTCAGTCTTTAGCCTGCAGTTCAAATGTCTTTTTGGCCTGTTCCCATTCTATTACCTTTCCCTCTCTAGTTATTTGTTCCCATTTCCGTGGTTGCTTTGCCATTTTTCTACAGTAAATTCCTGCCCCTTCTTCCCTTTTCTGTGTTTCCCTAAATGCAGTTATCGCTGTTGTTAAAATCTCCTTTCTCCATTCTTGTGTTGGCTTAGTTCTTAGAATACTTTCTGCTAGTTTATAAATATATTTTGTGTGGCTGCTGTTATTCTCCTTAAGGATCTGCATCCAAAGTCCTATGCTTTCCTTATTTATTGAAGTCTCTCCTTACTTCATCATAATTCCTTTCCACTTTGAATTATAGCTTTCTGCTTGTGTTATGCATGTAAGCCTTAACTGTGTAGCTTTAAAATATCCCCTCACATCAGGTAATCCTAAGCCACCATATTTGTTGGAAGCATCAGCTTATCCCACTTGACCCTTGCCGTCTTCCCCTCCCAGATATATTTCTTCAATTCTTTAATTATCCACAACTTCTCCTCTGGTTGATAAAACTAAAGGGACTAAAACATTTTTACTGGTTGTATCTTACTATCCATATCAATAAACAAGAGATTCCAGTTTCCCACTTTTTGCATTAACTTTTATTTAGTCACTTTCCACATATATCCTTAGCTGCCATAACAAAAGCCTTTTAAATTCATACTCCTAAATGCTTCATCTTATTGTGTCTCCATAAATTGTGTCTCCATAAATATGGTATTACTGCACTAATTCACATGTGGGTACAACGTTTACAGCTATAGCCTTTGTTTTATCTTCATTAATTTTATATCTTGAAAAGACTTGAAACTGTCTCAATGTTCCATAATAAAAAGGAAAAAGGAGTACCTCTGCCTGGTTCCATTGTTAATACTGAACTTATCAGAGAGGAACCCTTCTACTTTAATTTTTGCTGCTGATCACTCGTATATCCTCCTAATTAACCTTATTATTGTATCAAGGAATGCAAATGTTTCTATTGCCCTGCTCATAAAATCCCAGCCTACTCTGTTGAATGCTTTCTCTGCATCAAGGCAAACCAATCAACCAACAATAGTGGTATTATTCTGCTTCCCTCTGGATCAACATTGTTCTAGTAATAATTTATTACTCATTTATCAGCTTTCTCATGCATATAAAGTATATATCTTTTTAAATGCTTGAATTTTTTATTATCATGTTTGTATACAGATATTTATAAGTATTCATAGTATATGGAATATGTGTTTATATATAATGATTACATTTATACATACATATGATTTTTTTAGGGTTGGTTTATGTTATTTTTTATACATGTATATTTTTACTACATATATATTTTCTATATGTATATACTTTTATATACATGTCTATTGGGTAGTTTTGTATGAGAGGTTTTGTTTCAGATGGAGTGACTGTGCATAAGCAGGTGGTTATCTAGTATGTATTTTAAACTATTTCTTTAATTGTATTAATTAGTTTTAATTGATTTATTAATAGACCAATGAATGTGCTTGCATTTCTATATATAAAGCATCAGTATGAGGTTTTTATTGTGAGTTGATAAAGCCTGTTGGTGAAAGCGCTACTCTGTCATTAAAAGTTTTTATAGGTCTGCTGACTGCTGCTGCATTTTTTATCGTGCTGTATTTTACGTTGGAGAGAGCCTTAAGAATTCAAAGAAGACCGTTGGATTTATGCTAAGTGTTGATATTAGTGCCATCGTCTCTATGGGATACGATATATGCCATTGATTGCATTTATTCATTTTATTTTCTACACTACTGGCATTGGTATCCCGTTCCGTTTGGTGATCGTTCTCTTGCTGCTTATTGTTCTAGTAATGTTGTCAAATGTTTGCCTCCCCTCCAGAAAACCACATTGATCCATACATATCAATTTTGGCAACACTTTTATGATTTGTTTAGCTGTTATAGACATAAACACTTCATAATTTTGGTTTAAAATTGAATTGGGCTTATATGAACTGGGTCTGATGGGTCTTTATAATCTGTAGGTATTACATCCACCACAGCTTTCTTCCAGGATGTTGGTGTTTCTCCTCCTGTTCACATACTGTTAAACAAAACCTTCCAGATCTTTATCACTTTCTTTCCTCCTAGATTCCAAACTTCCACAAGAATACCATCTATTCCTGGAAACGTTCCTGCATATTGACTATATGCCACCATTTTATCTCATCTCCTCCTATCTTAATTGTTAATTGTTGAGCCTCATCTATCTCTGTCCTTGGCATATTTAAGTCTTCCATAAATATTTCCATTTGTGCTCTTTCTTGATTTACATATTTCTCTGCTTTACATAAGTTTTCCTAAAATTTCTAAAATATCTCTAATACCTCTATAGGATATCTGGTTATTTTTTCTTGTTATAGCTCCCTGAGTTTGACAAAAACCCTTTCTTTCAGTTTTCTAAGACGTTGTGCTAAATGTTGTGCTAAATGTTTTTGTGCACTGGAGTTATTGTAAAAAAAAAAAAAAAAAAAACTGCTGCTTAACAGCAGTCTTTCTAAACTCATGCATATTATCCAAGTACTCCCTTATTTTCTCTTTAGCACTCTTCAATTGTACCTCTTCTTGTTCTGTGAGATTCCCCTTATTCTGCAATACTTTAACCTTTGTTAGCCCCTCTAAATAAACCCCGCTACTTTTTAAACCATATCTCTCTCTGTTTTATTTCTATCCTCGTTCTTAAACTTCACTTTTATTTTATCCCACTCACTTGCTATAACTTCTGAAGAAATTTCTATCTTCCCTAATAACTCATGAATAATTTCTACTACCCATTCCTTAAATTCATCTCTTCTTAACATGTAGGGAATCGCCAGTGTCTCAGCCTTACTTCATTACTCTTCATTTTTATTTTAGTTGTTATTGACACATGATTTGAAATAGTTATTTGATGCATGTTGAAGCTTTAAATTAAATGTACATGTTCTTGTGAAATATACGTTCCATCTAGTACAGCCCAGTTATTGTACCTTGGGGAATAATATGTAAATTATTCTGTAGTTTCTACTACTGAATTCACGTCTTCCATACCAAATATTTTCATAAATCTCTTCAGAAATCTACCCTTTTTTGTTATATTTTCCCTTTTAGGTCCCCCAGATACATGCTCACTCTTACAAATCAAGGTCAGTCCTCTCCTAAAAATAATATTCCCTGCTGAAAGCTCATTATTTCTCCACCAATTTTCTTTAGCACCATAGTAGCAGTTTTAGGTGGAATAAAAATGCATGCCAGCATAATCCTCATCCTTTCCAATAACCTGTTACTACTAAAAATCTACCATTACTATCTTTTTGTGGTTCTTCTATCACTATTGAAGCTTTTTTAGCAGTTACTATAAGTGCTCACTGTTTCCTTTGTCCCTCATGTTCTGGTGAATGGCCATTGGGATAATCCTTTATCAACTTTATATGCCCGCTTCTTTCTAAGTGTATTTTCTGTAGCATAGGTATTTGCACTCTGCATTTCTTAATATAATTCAATACTCTTAACTTTGTGTTTATACCTGTGAGCCCATTCACATTCCAAATAATATGGATAGTCTAGCGATTATGCTAAGAAGTTATTATTCCAAATATTGTATATGACAGCTTTTTAAAATGTCTGTTTTCTGTTTTTGTGCTACATGCATCCACTAATGTTTGGCAGGTTGATCTTTTATACAGTTGTTTCTTGTCATCTCCACTTGAACCTATGTCAGTTTTTTACAAGACTGTTTATTAATGAAAACCCTTAAACAAAAACTACACACAGACACACACACACACCTATTAATTTAAACTAACATATAAGACTATGTTCATCTTCATATAATGAAGTTTAATCCTCCTGATAGGAACAATATTCCCAATTTGACAGCTGTACCCACAGGTATTAGCAAACCTAAAATTAAGGTTATCCATGCGAAGGAACATGTTATAGTCTGTGCTCCTAACTTCATTAATTGCTCTCTGTTCTTGTCTTACCTTTACTTTCCTGCCAGATGTGAAAAACAGCTTGTATGCTTTCAGAAAATATTAATTTTTAGCCTTAAGGAAAAAAGTACACTGGCTGTCTTTAATTAAAACTAAATTATGTACTGTTTTAGCAAATGCATTGAGGTGTTTGAGTATCAGGAAAGCTACTATATCTTACTTACATCCAATAATTTCAAACTAGTAGTTTTTACTAAACTGCTTAGCATTCTACCTTTTAATTTTATGATTTCCCCCAGCAAACAATGCCTAGACCTCTTGAGATTTGTTGCCTACACCTGTAGTCAGTTTGTCTCCAAGAAGCCATAGGAACAGAATACACAACTGCTTTCATATATAGAGTTCTCTACTCATACTGAATATTTATTTGCTAAAGGCAAGCTTTTCATTACATGCACAGGTTTCTTTTATTTTAAAAACCACAGGCTAACACAAAAATATGTTATTAGAGCAAGCCAAGGGCATTAATCCAGATGTTCACCTATGGAAAAGTAAGAGAAAGCATCTAAACTCTACATATATTATAAACAGTGCACTTGTACTCCCTATCCCCCACCCACCAGCCCAAGATTACAGCATATTAACTTAAATATACTTCTGTCCAACCTTTCTTCTCTGTTTACATTGTATCCCTACATTTCATTAAAATAAAAAAGAAAAAAAAACTACTTGTTTATTTTAGTATCTGTATCACATGCAACAATCATTGAAAAGGCTTTATTATATAACATACAAATTATATCATGAATTGTTTTATACAAATATTAAGAACAATTTTTTTTGTGTACAGTTATTTTTTTTCTTTTAGTGTCATTCCAAACATTAATGACACAAAGTGGGTATGTGCCTTTCAGTCCCCCACAAATTTAACAAAGTTAACAAAAGTCCATTCTTTCTTAGCCACTTTTTCTTGTAAAGCCATAGTTTAACAAATGAGATTGATTCTTTATAGTCTTACATTTATTTAATAATTTCAGTGTTGCTGGTCTTCTTCCTGTTCATCTCCATCGCCCAGTTCCAAATTCAGGTTCAAGTCCAAGGTACTCCTGATTATTCTAGTCAACTTCTGTGCTTTTTTCTGTCTCTCAAGCATTTTCCTGTGGAGCATTGAAAAATGTTTCACTGGAAAGCCTTTCTATGAGCTTTATTTATCAGAAGATTGAGAAGCAGAGTCCCTTTCTGTTTCTGTTGGAAAAATTTTGCATTTCCTCCTTAGCCTGTTCTGCATCAAAAAAATAACTTTCATCCTCCCAGGAAAAAATATTACATACATACATACATACATACATACATACATGCATACATATATATGTACAAATATTTCAGGCATGAGCATTGATGCCCTTCTGACCTGCCAGTATACCAAAACAGTTGTTGCTATAAGTGTACAGACTGTTCTTAAATGTATCTATACTAGTACCTGCTGTAATGTAATTTGGTAGTCTGTTCCATGCATCAGCTGCTGTCCAAAGAGAACCAGGTAGTACACTTCTGATTCCTATATAATCTTCTACATCGGTTGTCTGATGATTCTCTACTACTTTTTGATAACTGCAAACATTTCCAGAGGTATTTGTCTCGGAATACCCTATATATCTGAATAAGATCTCATGTTAAATATCTATATAAGACACTATAGAAGTTCAGATATTTTAGTCTTTCATAATAACTTAAATGTTCACATCCATGAATGCCCTTTTTTAACAATAAGCATCTTTATTATCAATTATGACATGAGCAATTGTATATTTATATAAATTTAAGCAAACCATATTGACATATCTTCAGTTACAAACATTATACATCACATATAAACCTCTATACAGTCATTGTCAATTAGACATTACAAGCTTATTCACTTCTTGCCTTCCCTTAAACTTATTCTGCATGTATTGTTCTTACAATTCCCATTTTTTTCTATGTGATTTACTCCTACACTTTTCTATAGATCCCACTTCCAGTTCTTTTGTCTATGTTATTGATTTCATTACTTCTGGAATGGTTGGTTTAAACTTTGATTTCCATTTTCTAGTAATTGCTTTTTTGGTAGCCCCCAGAATTAAACTCGCCAAGGCCTTATTGTGACTAGGCAATTCTGAGCCCGTATCACAGCTCAAAAAACTAATTCTTAGTTACACCAATTTTCACACTCTGAATTTCTGACAGAGTAGTCAGCAGGGAATTTTTAAAATCTGTCAACTCATTGCACTTCCAAAATATGCTCCATATTACTTCCTTCTTTCCCAACACACCTCCAACATTTACAATCTACCAAAGAAACAATTATTTGGAGTCTGCTTGGGGTATAAAAATTCCTATGGAAACACTTCCAAGCAAAAATCCTGAATCTTCATTGCATATTTGGGAGCGATATGTATATCCTCCCATTGTTTCTTTGTCAATGGCTTATCCAGTCTCTCTTTCCAGTACTTTCTACCCCCTCTGATCGAATCTTATAGTTGCCCTGCAATATTTTATATACTGTACTAATTATCTCCTTTTTAATAACAGCTTGTGTTCTAGATTTTACTAAAAACTCTACCAATGCTGGTCTTTCAATTAGGATCCCCCTATTCCTTTCTCTTTACTTACACTTTGATATCAGTCTTTGATAGGGGAGGCATCTTGTACTGTATAGTCCAGATGTATCCTTGACTTGTTCCCATTTGGTTGCCTTTCCCTTTCTAATAATTTGCTCTGAATACCTTGGTTCCTTTGCCAGTTTTCTCCAGTAAATTCCAGCCTCCTCTTGCCTATTCTTTGTACCCTTAATTAACAGTCATCCCTACTGGCAGAATCTCTTTTCTCCATTCCAATGTGGTCTTTGTTCTTAGAATACCTTCTCCTACTTTGTGAATACAATATTCTGTATAGTTATTGTTATTCTTAAGGATCTGCATCCAAAATCCCAGTCTCTCCTTATTTATTGAGCTTTCCCCATTTCATCATCATCCCTTTCCACTTTGAATTATAGCTTTTTGCTTGTGCTATGTATAGGAGCCTTAACTGTGTAGTTCTGAAATACCCTCTTCAAATCTGGTAATCCTAAGCCACCTTATTCTGTTGGAAGGATCAACTTATCCCACTTGACTCATGCCCTTTTCCCACCCTAGATAAAATCCTTCAACTCTTTATTAATTGTTATCCGCAACTTCTCCTCTGGTTGATAAAATATGCATTACTTATTTATAAAATTAAAGGGACTAAACACATTTTCACTGCTTTTATTGTGCTTTCCATATCCATAAAAAAACTTCCAGTTTCTCTGTTTTTATATTCTCAACCCATACTCATTAGTACTTCATTTTATCATGTCCCTAGTTGTTGCTGAACCAATTTGTATGTGGGTACATAGTTTACAGCTATTAGCTTTGTTTTATCTTCGTTAATTTTGTATACCAAAAAGACTTGAAACTGTCTCAAAATGTTCCACAATACTGAAATGTCCTTTTCTGGTTTTATCAGGTACAAAATAATATCTGCAAATAAAGCCAAATTTTCTTGATTACCATACCAGTTATCTAGCTGAATTTCTGAGTCCCTTATTTTCTTTGCCAGTGGTTCTAAATATACTACAAATAACAGAGGGGAAAGAGAACACCCCTTCCTTGTTCATCTATTCAAACAGAATGCATTAGGGAAGACCCCCCCACACACACTTTGTTTGCCTCCAATCCCTTGGACATCCGCCTAATAACCTTATTATTGTGTCAGGGAATGCAAATACTTCCATTGCCCTACTCATAAAATCCCAGCTTACTCTGCATATCTTTCTCTGAATGAAGACCCACCAACAACAGTGGCATTTTCTTACATTCTGCTTCCCTCCGGATCATCGTTCCATAAATGTTGTCAGATAACTGCCTCACCTGCACAAAACTGCACTGATCCTTATCTATCAATTTTGAAATCACCTTTGCCATTCTTTTAGCTAGTAATCCATGGATGCCCTTGGCATATGCCTGTTTTCTGTTTCCAATTTACTCATGCTTGTTTTCTTATAAGGTTTCATTGTTGTTATTCCAGAGTCAAGCTTGGTTCTAATGTAACTAACAATGACTTCCCCGTTTCTGATTTCCTAGACTTTATAAATCTATAGTTCTTTAACTATCATTAACCAATTGGTTGATATGATCAGAAAAACTCAAAGTTGGAGCTACTGATATATACTCTTGTCCTTAAATGAATCTACAGTTTCAGTCACTGTCTGCTGTATTAAGTATTAAATTTATGTCTCCAAATCTCATATGCTTATTTTTGATATATTTATCATCATATTATCTTGTACCCAAATGGTCAATTTAGACAAGTTCTTTTGCAGGCATGGGCTATATGTAATGCAAGTTTACCCATTTTCATGTCATCTGCATACTGACTTGTAAAACTCAGATTACAAAGATAGATCTGAAAGATATGATTTAAACAAGTATGGGCCTAGGATAGAGCCCTGTGGGACACCCTGACTGTAACCTCAGGTTTCATCTGTCCAGTTGCTGTATGATATGTCCTATTTATAAGCCATGCAGCTGTCCATCTTATCAAGATTATGTTAGTACCTAGTTGTTCTAATTTTATTGATCAGTGTTTTGTGCATGACTCTATCAAATGCTGAATTTTTCATTCATAGTTATATTGTTATAGAATATCATGTTATAGGTGGTAATACATCTGTTTTCAACATATGCGTGCTAATTAATATATGGTTTCAAGTGCCATCCTTTTCAATTCTGACAGTAATTTCTCCAGTGTAACCTTCTTTGTTATTTTTCCTCAAAATGAAAGCAAACTTATGGATCTGTATGATTATGGATTTGTCCTACTCCCTATTTCCTTAAAGACAGGTTTAACAAGTACATGTCTCCAATCTTGAGGAATCTCCCCATATGCATGCATACTGGTAAATAACAGATGTAATAGTACTGTAAGTTCATGCCAAAATGTTATCAGGTCATTATTACTAATTCTCTCTCCTCCCAGTGCTTTGTTTGGATCCAGTTTGTATAGTTCTTTTTTTCAGTATAATCTAATTTGATTTTGGTATCTGAGATTACCTTGATGTCACTAGGACATTTTATTGGAGCCAAACTGCTTTGTATACGATTTTGTAAATATAGTTATAATCTGTTGTGTCTGAGAATAAATTTTAGAATTTACACACAGTTCACCTATTTGTATGCATTTATTCCCACCGCACATGAATGTACCTATAAAATGGTTTCCTACTATGCTGAATATCTTTATATAAATTCCTCAAATTTTGCTTGATCTTGTCTCACACTATGTTTAATTTGTCTGTCCAGCTTGTTTTTCAGTTTTCAAAGTCAAAGTTCAAACTATTTTCCATTTCTTATATTTTTTGTCTATCACCTTAATCAAGTATCTTCTTGTTATGGAAATAATATCCTCTTGAAGTTGTGTGCCTAGATCATAATGTTAAACATTCTTTTGGTTTTCTGCATTCAAACAATTTCTTTTTCAAAACTTTCCACATTCCTTCTGCAGGTTTTCCACTGAACGCATCACTCCAATTAGTTGTACATAGTGACTATTTTGCTTCCATGTAATCAGTTATTTATCTTCTGTGCATTGGTTTAGACTTCAGTTTGGAAGAATTATCTAGCAACGAATTAACCTTTATAAGTCCAGTCATTAATATATGTAACAAGAGCACTCCAAGCTGTGCCGTTGCCATGTGCAACAGTGGCAGCTGGTGACTTCAAATCAAAGGGAGGCTGCAGGAGACATTTTAATAGGTGGGGCCAACATGAAGGGGTGTGACCAAATAGAAAGGGGCAGAGCTATGCTCAAAACCACAAAAACTGTTACTTTAATTAAAGACGCTGCCCTGGGTGCCAAATTGTCATTATGAGAGTCCAATAAAGACAAAATGAAGTGTAGAAGAAAAACATATTTCAATGCATTGGCTACATGAAAGCTTACTTAATATCTAGATGGAAACAAAAAGGTTGTGAGGCATGAAAAAATAAATTACTTTTTAAATACATTACTGGAATGCCAGTCAAAATTAAGTATAAAAAAACAAGCAGTACTCAACTCAAACCACTTCTCCTTGCACTGCAGTTCTAATTATAATTTATATTTATAATTTATATTCAGCTGTATAAAAGGGGTCTATATCATATAAGCAAATTGCACAAATTGAGAACGATCACAATATCGAATGTACTGAACGTGAACCTCCTATTGTGGGGGGCTGTGCCCCCCACTCCATCTGCTAAATATATATTCCAACTCCGAGAGCGCACTACAGTGAGGAAAGGGCAAATATCCCATTCTTCACTGTACCACGATCTCAGACAAAGCACTTCAAAGTCTGGTATGTTCAATATTAGCATTTGCAATCTGTGCGATTCGCTCATATGATATATAGACCCTTATAAAAGTACTAAGTAACATGCTGAAAGTAGCAATCTCTGTGGTACCCCCACTTGTAAAAATGTTTCTTATCCAAAAAAGACCTGCTGCCTGACAACAAGTATCTACTTGTTTCATGGGGAAAACGTGATCAAAGTAAAAAATGAAGAGCAAACAATTAACAAGCTCAAGATAAATTGCTTAAATGATTACTGCACAGGTTACGGACCACACATGATAGATTAGCATTCTGTTTAGTTTATGGATAAAGCCTGCAAACATGACTGCACGTCTCCAACAAATGTAATGAGCTTCTGAAAATACTGTAATCCTGTCCTTTATTACAAATACTGTCATATGCATTTTAATACCCAAGGTGTATACGTTATCTAGTTATGTAAATATTCTCTGCATGGCAACAAAAAGGCTTTCAGTGTTGGTAATTCTTTAACAGTATGCTTATTAAAGCTTTTTTGCATCTTACAATCTCAGGCAAGCTTACCTGATGGTCATTAAAGTGTTGCTACTTAAACATAGAGCAACAGGGACTGCAACAACATGCATTTTCTGGATAATTAGAAGCATAAATCAACAGTAACAGAATATGACAGAAAGCCAGAACATTCTGCAAAATCAAGGACAGATGAAAAGCTTATGTCTACCTTGGATGGGGAGATACTCTACACACTTACACTGCATAACTGCTCCTTGCCTTGCTTGGACGCTTCCAGAGTCACAACATGGGAGAGTGAGGTGCAACAAGTATGTCACAATTTGAAATGTCTCTGGCTGACGTTGATGGCTCTGACACATTTGTCATACCTCTCAACCGCAGAGCAAGAAATCTGGACAAAGCCATAAATAGAAGTAGGACAAAGGCCCAAAAATAAGGACAATTTTTTAATGTTGCTCTTATAGACTTACAAACATAATAGAATAGTAGGTCTTGCATTAATATGAATTTTCTGAAGGGTAATGTCTTGTCATTATTTTCTAACTTCAATCTTTAATGATTTGCCACTAATTTGCCTGAAAACAACAATTTTATGAAAAATGGAACAAAAGTGTGATGCAAAAATATAAAATAGCCACACAGTACAACTGGGGAACTTGTCAAAGAAGGGACACTTTTTTAATATTAGTAGTGTAAAGTTGAGCAGCTGACAAAATAAAAGAATCTACATGCATTTCTCAAATAATCTATAACTCTGATCATTACAATTATTTATTAATTATAAACCCTCCACGTTTTCTTCCAAAATTGCCATTTTGTGAAGGGATTATTAGGGGGAGAGCAACATTTTGAACCAAAGTCGGGGACAGTTGAGAGGTTTGGATATACCTAATTCTATAAAGTGATTTATTTGCGTGTACCTCTCAACCTCTTAATGCAGGAAATTTGGACAAGGCCAAATATATTGGGGGAACATACAGACAGTACTAACAATTGCTCGTGTATAAACTTAAGACAGTTGACAGAATAACAGGTCTTGCTTTAGCATGCATTTTTCTGAAGGGTATGAAGTCTGAAACTCAGTGTCTGTCATTATTTAGTGACTTCATTCCTAAGTAATTTGCCAGAAAACCACAAATTTTATGAGGAAAAAAATGAAAATAAGAAGCAAACATCTAGTCATTTTGTGAAAATCTAGACAGTGGACAGGTACAGTTCAGCCGGGGCTGTCTTTGAGGTTGCCACCCTTCCCTCCTCACAAAATCATGGTTGAAAGGGTCCTCCCCCCTGCACCCATTCTAAATGTCCCATTACTTGGCTATTTCACCCCATTTAGCATAAACACTGTAATGTGCATATTGCTTTACTTCTGTGATGATTTGGATTTCATTTAAAAGTTTTATTTTACATTTTACAGCACAAACACTAATAGACATCTGCTAAACAAAGCAATGCAGTCTCACAATGAAAATAGACTTGGCATTAAAACTTCTCTGCCCTTGAAACTCACAGTCAATGAAACAGCATTGAACCCCACATTCAAAGAAAATACATCTTGCCAGTGGCAGATAAAGATTAACTAATCGGCTGTTTTCAAATCATAGCCCCCTTGCACACGAAACATACATGTGTTCTTTGATGCACCTTCCTGATTGTATTAAATTATATTCCTTGTATGATACAGTACAGTTGTTAGACAGCATTTTTAATTTATTGTTTTGAACATGTTTCCAGTAAACAATGAAACAAACTGCATGCACCAATAATGACAAAACTGCCCAATTCAGAACATTTCCATCATAAAAGTCTACTCAAACTTCTACAATCCACCAGTATCAGTAAATATGCACAATCTCTGCACAAGTAAAAGTCATCTAAATAATTCCATATTAAAGATATCTGTAACTAATGAAATTGCTGCTAGCAAATAACTTTATATTTCATTGTTTCATCTACAAATAAAATGCATGTTAAATGATAAGCTAGTAATGTTGCAATAGAGAATGGATGGCAAACTGATAACAGGTTCATAGTTATTAGGTATCACCGCCAAAAAGGATATTCTCAGGACTGCAGCATCCACCACCTTTAAAAGTGCACCACAATATAGTATCAGCAATGCATCTACACACTGTGGGAGTAGAACCCACAGCCTTCTGCAATGAAAGCAAGTACACTACCTCTTGAGCTATTAACAATACAAGCTGACTCACCATAAGCAGCACTAAACTTCTCTTTCTCTGAATCTCTTAGCTCCTTGTAAAATCCACTCGATACTCAACTGCATATCTCAGCTTTGCAGCACATAAGCACAAGAAATCTGGAAAAAGCCAACATTTATTGGGGGAGGGGGCAAAAGCCCAAAAACCAGTGCCACATTTTAAACATTGCTTGTATAACCTTGGTAAGTTGCTAGAATAAAATGCTGTGCTACCGCCATGCATTTCACTGCCAAGTCTTGAACCCAGGACCCTGTGCACTACACTCAGAGCAACATACCATTATGCCAAATCAGATATTTCTTGAAAGATAGGAAGACTGAAACTTAAATGGCTATCATTTAGTGAATTCAGTTCTCACCATAGCTGTCAACATCTTAGCACAAAAAACCTGCACAAAGCCAATAATGGGGGAATACAGCCCCAAAAATAGGGACAAATTTCAAATATTGATCTTATAAACTTAGAAAATTGCTAGAATAAAATGTTTTGTGTTACCATGTGATTTCTGAAGAATATGAAGTCTGAAATTCAAATGTCTGTCATTATTTAGTGAATTCAAAATCCATAAAACCACAGATTTTATGAGGAACAGAACAAAAATCTGAAGCAAAAATCTGAATGCTTTTCACAAGTGGTGGTGGGTAGGGAATTCAGGCTCTTGCTACTTGCACCTAAGGTTGAGGGTTTGAGCCCGAGTTACTCTCTTGCCACCAGTTATAGTTAAACTAGGGCATTTCACACACACACACACACACACACACACACACACACACACACACACACACACACACACACACACACGTGTGTGTAGGTATATAGAAGTATAGGTAAAATATGTGCACAATTTGTGGGTGTGCCAGACAGGTATCACTGTAGAACTACCAGCTTTGTATGAGCTAAATTTGCAGAACAGTGGCTTTTGTTTCATTTGTCAGTCTTGGTAACTACTTTACAATGTACTTTCAGGCAATTGATTTGTGACCAGAATGTGTATGTCTGAATTGTGTTAATACTATTTTATATATATATATATATATATATATATATATTGTGCTACTTGTTTGCATATATATATATATATATATATATATATATATATGTGTGTGTGTGTGTGTGTGTGTTTTGCTACTTGTTTGCATATATATTGCAAATGGTCTGTCTGCTTGGTATACAGAAACATTTCACTTCTACTGGCTCACTGTGCTGTTGCAGTTGGTATTTTCCTTCTCTTAAATAGCGCATCCCATTATAAGATAGACTAAATATAAAATCAGTTATACCATTTATTAGTAAGCATACATGATACTAAAGGCATAGTTTTATACCTAGAAATGCAAAATGATTTTATGAATAAAAGAAATATAAAGACAAGAATTTTGGTTATTGCAGAGGCTTAAAGATGAGCTGTGTTCCTAGTAATATTGTATTTACTTTGATAAAGTGCTGGGTGTAAATTAAACCAGCTTGCAAAGTGTAGCCTTTGTCTGGAGGATAAATCTTGTCTTACTATGACACCACTGTGCACATGCATTGTCAAAACCTATATAAGCTATATAGAAGAATATTGTTGTAGTCTCCAGATAAATTATACTCTGTACAGAGGTGACCAACCTGTCTGATCAGTATGTGAAGTTGAATTATGAGGTCTGTTTTGTTGAGTACTAGTCTTTCTGCAATACAACAACATAATTTCCCAGTACAGGAATTTAACATTTAAAAGAGCTATGGCTAAAAAGCATTAGTGTTCAGAGGAATAAATGTTTACCTGACGAAATGACTAGAGGAAAATTTCAGTTTTAAATTATACAAGCAGTTTTGGGACAGTACTTTGGATGCAAATTTAAGAAAAGAAATCTAGGAGAAAAGGTGAAGGCAAAAACTTGTTGAGACTCAAAACATGTCAAAAACAACAGCACTATAAGGCAAAATTCCCATATAAACAGATGGAGGCTTCAAAAGCATTGATGAGAATATTGAAAAAAAATAATAAACATATATAAACACACACACACACACACACACACACACACAATACCTGAGCTGAGCTCAAACGTAATAAGTAACTAGGCCAGTTTCCCGTCCACAGAGTAAGTACCTGAGCCGAAGCTAATAAGTTTCAAAGTTCCCGAAGTTAATAAGTTTCAAAGTTGGAGACCCCAGGGGAGGAACGAAACGAGATGGAATTAGTAAATTATATTACACAGGATGGTAATAGATGGACATGTTAGGATTTTAGTATATATAATTATAGTAATGTTGCTGTTAACAAAACTTTGAATTGTTATCAAAAGGATTTGGTTTTATACCTAGGCAAAGAACTAATATTTTTAAACTGTTAATTGATGTGAAATTATTCTTAAGAAAGAAAAATTTTGAACTTTTATTCAATAGAAAGGTAACTAAATCTAAAGAAAATAGCTTAGTACATAGTAGTACATTCATTCCACCACTGCACCCCCAATTGAGGAATTTTGAACTAAAACTTGAAAATGAATTAAGGACTGGTTTGAAAAAACAATTCGTACACCCTAACTTAACATCTTCTGAACAGGAAGTTTTAAACGTTTTAATAAATAACAAAAATTTAAGGGTGATGAAACCGGATAAGGGTGGGGGTGTAGTATTTATGGATTGTATTCAATATGAAGGTAAAATGATGGAGATTTTGAGTGACACTGAAAAATATTCTAGAACATCAATTAATGAAATTAATATTGCATATAGGAAAATACAGTTAGTATTATATGACTTCTTAATCGAAGGATCTATAGATTTGCAAACATATAAATATTTGCTTGTTGAAAAACCTAAAGTCCCTTCTATATTTGGAATTCCTAAGGTGCATAAAAATAGTAATGATCCACCACTTAGAGCCATTGTTTCGGCTAATGGTTCAGTGACTGCACCTTTAGCTAAGTATATTGACACTAAGGTGAAGGGGTTGGTGTTGAACAACCCTAACATATTACAAGATTCATGGGACTTTCTTAGGAGACTAAATCCCTCTTTATACAGTGAAAAGTTGGCCTTTGGCACTTTAGATGTAGTGGACCTATTCACTAGCATACCACATGATGTTGGTATGTAATGGTTTGAGGAGATGCTTATTGGTTTCAAAGAGATTACCTCAAGTGAGTTCAGAACAATATTGACCCTGATGGAAATAGTGTTGAAAAATAATTTTATTTTCTTTCAAGGAGAGTACTTCAAGCAAGAGAATGGAGTGGCCATGGGGGCACATTGTGCCCCCACTTATGCTAACATCATCATGGCCTATTGGGAGAACAATTTTCTCCTGACTTCTCCTTTTAGTGAGTATTGGACCTTGTATGGAAGGTTTCTTGACGATTTATGTTTTTTGTGGACAGGAAATCTAGACAATTTTATGAATTTTGTTGAATATTTGAATGGAACAACAAATTTTTTGGATTTCACCCACAAATATGACACACAGGAACTAATATATTTAGATGTCAATATTAAGAAAGATAATGGAAATTTTGTATCTAAAATACACAGAAAAGAAACATTCTCTAATTCTTATCTACACTTCACTAGTTCACATCCTTTGTATCAGAAGAAGGGAGTGTTGAAAGGCCAGTTGGTTCGGATGAGTAGAATGACTTCAGTAGATGAAACTTTTACAAATGAATGTATTAAATTAAAGGAGTTATTCATGAACAGGGGATATCCTAGTAATTTATTTGCTGTATTATTGAAAGTACTGAGTGAAAGAAAGGGCAGATTTGCTCCTATTATAGGAAAAACATCTCCTTTTATAGAAACAGGTGACACTCCAGTAGATAATTCTAATAATGATTACAATATGGGATTTGTTATGAATTATGATGGACAGTCAAGTGTAGTAAGAAAGGTTATGGATAGAGAATGGAATAATTTTTCTAAGATATCAGATTTAAAACATATTTTTGAAAAACCATTAACGTACATATATCGTAGAGGGAACACTATTAAGAACATGCTGGACAAAGGCACCCATAATATTAACCATGACAAAACAACAAGAACTAGAAAAGGTCTATATAAATGTGGTTGTTGTAATTATTGCAAACAACCATACGCTCCGCAAGGATGGCATGCAGGGTCAAGCCAACGATGTAAACCACCAACGACCAGCAAAAAACGATAGTGAACACGCAGTAATGAAGAAATAATTATTTATTTATTTATAATTCCTTCAAATCCAGACCAGTTTCGGCTATTCAGCCTTTATCAATGAATACAATAAAGTTTTTTGTTTTTATTATGTTGTAATTATTGTTCATATTTAAAAACTTTTTTTTACAAGCAAGGAAAAGGAAATTAAGTTTGGATAGTTATGTTAACTGTAACACAAAAGGCATAATATACCTAGCTATGTGTAAATAATGTGATTTGTACTATGTGGGCAAAAGTGAAAGAAAATGAAAACAATGAATATATGAACATATGTATGATATCAGAAATAAATGTGAAAATAATGCACTTTACAAACATAGCATGGTATGTAAAACATCAGTATTTCAATTTTTTGTGTTGGAAGTAGTTCATGTGGATCCCAGGGGAGGTATGTGGGAGACACTAGTAGAATATAGGGAACTATACTGGCAGCTATCACTAGAAGCTAATAGACCTCCGGGTCTTAATGACATGATATCTTTAGCTCCAGTTTTAAAATTGAGATCAGCCCAGCTTTAAATTTATAGAAAAAACTGTTATCATTTAGAACATAAATTATAAAAAGTTTTATTTGACTTGTGATGTTATGTGTGATTTGGGCCACATGAGGGAGCCAAAGAAAACAACATAAATTTATTCTGTATATATCTTTTGTATTTTTAAAGGAATTTTATAGTTTAAATAAATTGTATTTAAATGTAAGTTATTCGTGACAATTTTAAAAAAATGTTTTTAAAATCAATTTTAAGAATATGATGTGTTTTTTAATATATGAAAGTGATTTTTATCAACTTAAAGTAAAAAGGATTTTAAAATAACACTGACATGACCATATAAGGACAGTTCTTAATGACATCCTGTTGTTTACATTAATTGATTAATTGATTTATTTGGTCTAATTGCAATTTAGTGTGTCTATATAAAGGGAATTATGGGATTGTGAAATTTATCTGATGAAGTTGATGACGAAAACGTTACTTGTACTTTTACAGCGTTAAGTGTAGATCTTTTCACTTTGTGTTCGGTGTTTGGAACTGAATAAACTGTTGCCTATATCCAGCTCGACTGTGGTGCTTTCTACTTGGTTATAAGTTTCAAAGTTCCTGAAGTTAATAAGTTTCAAAGTTCCCGGACAGTTTCCCCAAGTACCTGAGCTGTCCTCCTCCCAGTGCTGGTAATAAATAAGCCAAGCCCGAGTACCTGAGCCATCCTCCTCCCAGTGCTGGAAAATAAATAAGCCAAGCCCGAGTACCTGAGCCATCCTCTTCCCAGTGCTGGAAAATAAATAAGCCAAGCCAGTTTCCCGTGTCTGCTCTCATGCATGTGTGCGAGAATTACTAAGGCAAGCCTCTTTCTCGGCCCTGGACAATTCCTCATTCAATAGTCTTTGCTCATTCTGAGCATGCACAGACTGCAGACCTTGCAGACCGATCCCCTTCCAGTCTGTGTGGTTGTAACCACATAGACTTCTGGGGCATCTGTAGACTGCTGCCTTCTTTCTGAATCCGGACTGGTTAAACACATTCAAGTTTCTGAACATGCATGCGTGGACTTCCGGGTTTTTTTTTATTTTGGTTTACAGCTGGGGGGCTGCAGTCCTGCAGTCCAATATCACGAGCCACCACTGATGTGCAATCACCATCAGTATGTCTAGCTTTACTACTAATAATGGTAAACAAATCATCCAGCTTTTGGCATGAGGAACATGAATCACAAGTGTTAGCAGGTGCTACCTTTAAAAATGCGTAACATTTAGTACACTGTACAATATACTTATACTTTAGAAGTTATTAATGGCATACTCATTTATATAATCCATTTTCAGCTGCAAATGAATAAAGAATTCTAAAATAAAAGGATAATCAAAATCGGTTAACACAGAATTAGAAGAGATTGTAACATTAACCTCTATGAGAAAAAAATCACAAACAATATACAACTAAATATTAAATTAAGTAGAATAAAGTTGTTGCTTTGACTGTACAAGTTGTGAAAGTGGCAAAAAAGCTGGAATTCCTTTACATCACAAGTAAATGTGTGCAGTTGCTTCTGCTAACTATTGCTTGCAGTCATGCCTCTTTTTAACTGTAAAGATCAATAAATTACAAACCAGCACAGCCTGTCTGAATTTATAGCTGACTAGGCCCCTTGGGGTGGCTAGAGTTTGACTGTCTGTAACCCATCCCTTTTCAATAACAAACAGTGAACATCAGAGGGAAAACAACAAAATATAAGTCAAAGTAAATCTTCTTGTCTACAAAATATCCCTTTCTTTCTACAAAGTGAAAACTGCGGCAAAAATAAAATGTAAATCAAAGTAAATCATATCTTACTAGGGAGCTGCACAGTCAATCACAAATCAACACAGGATTGTTTAGATAACCTCTGGATTGTCCTCCTGCAGTCTGTGTGAATTTATATCTAACTATGCTTCTGGGATGGCTAGATCTTGCCTGTCTAAAACCTATCCCTTTCTAACAACAAGCAGTGAAAATTACAGGTAAAAACAACAAAATATGAATAGAAGTAAATCATCTTGTCTATAAGCAATCCCTTTCTTCCTACAAACAGTGAAAAACAGTGTAAAAATAAAAATATAAATCAAACTAAATCTTCTCCTTCCAGGCAACTGCACAGTCAATCACAAACCAACACAAGATTGTTTCAGATAGGCTCTGTGTTCTGAAGACAGCAGGATACAACACTTTGAATCTCATACCTGCCTCTCAACATTCCCATTGCTGGGATAAATTCGATTCTATTCTGCCTGGTATACACTGAATAATCATTTTCCACAAAGACTGTACTATCTCCAGCTTTTAATGCTTTGATCTTCTGCCACAGTTTTGTCAGAATCAGCTCCTTTTGCTTGGTTTTATTGCATCTTTACTAGTAAAAGTCTTGGCTGCTTTCTCTTGGTCACATTTTGATCATACACATGATGTGCCCTTTCAATTATCAAATAATGCTGTGGAATACCAGTCCACTTGGTTATTTGTACTTTCATAAAGTTAATGCAGTTTGTTCCTTCCAGCAGAAAATCTCAGTTTTTTTCTCTACGTGCTCTGTCCTGTAACTCTACCATTTATTGAAACAGCCAGCCAGCCTCCTCTCCATTTCAATCTCTGATGTTTACAATTTTATCAGTTCATATGACTAGCTGTTTAAAGTTTCTTCCATTTTTCCAGCCTTTTGCTTTTTTGAGTTGAAGTACTGTTTCAGTGTTTCATTCATTTATTTTAATCAGCTCTGAGTATATTGAATTTATTTTCTTCTAAACTACTGGAAGCCATATCTTATACCAATGCTGGAGCTTGAACTGCTTTTTGCTGAACAGCTGCAAGATTCTTCCCAGTCAATGTTAACTTTTCTAGTTGATTTTCTTTCAGGCTAAGTTTCTTCCATCTTCTAGCCATTAATTGAATTTTACTAAAACTGGCAGAATTACTGACCCTTACCTCTCAGTTTCTTTTTTCACATTGGGACAGTTGTAGTTAAGATTTTGATCAGAGTGCAGCCATCTTGGAAAGTCCTCTGTCTCTCTGATTTCTTGTTGTCATTCTAATATCTTATCATTGTTTGTTTTCTAAACTATATTTGCTTCATCAAATGAAAGAGTGTTTATTGACAAGGGGACCTGCATACCAACAGCAAAATTCTGCACAATTTTTCTAGTCTTATTTCATTCCTTTCCATGAAGGTGAACCCTATTCCACCTGCCAACCCAGCAGTGCAGCATTCAATTTGGTTGGAATCCCTGATGCTGCCATCTCGACTCATGTAATCCTCATAGTCGATATTTCTGGTTAGGGTCATTTCTCTCTGCAGAAATTATGACAGTGACCCATATATCCTAAGTTGTTATTCAGCTTTAGCAGACCTTCTTGAGGGTGTCTAAGAAAGGCAAGAGATCATCCCAACCTTAGTCATCCTTTTCTTCCAGTTCTCTACAGCCAGATGTGGGATACTTTCATGGTGATACATGTGTGCTTTATACAAGCATCCATAATATACCAGGACTCACTAATAGCGGTGTTGAGAGAACACTGGCACTCCAGCCTCTGTTGGATAGTATGTTTTCTGTGTGACTACCCCTCTCCTGGTCCGTGGGAATAGATAGAAAAACAAGAGTCACTCTGTAGTTATCTTCCAGAGAGACTATACTCACTTTAAGTCTGTTCTTAAACTGTAATCACTTGTAGCATGATTGGATACCTTGGATCTGTGCCACAGAACAGCTGAAATGTAGATTGTGCTGCCAATATCTTGATTATTTATAGTTCAAAAAAAAAATCACTACTGAGGCTGTATAACTTTTTCCCATGACTATTGCTTTAAATGTTTATTGTCACATGCATTTAGGTGCAAAGTCTGTTTAGTCTTTGTTGATGGTGGAATTCATAAGGCTTATTGACATACCATTTGTGACTCCTGTGCACTGCCCAGCAATCAAAGAGCCTCAATCATCATCACTAACACCAGTGAGGGGCATCCATATGGGAAACGGATAATAAATACACACACAGTAAAGTACAATTTCCCTTAAGAGCACACAGAGATCACAGTCAGTATGGGGCTGGTTTCTCCCTTTCTCTCTAGGTCCTTAATAAGACGCATCACTGGCACAGCTATAAGGTCTAGATCTCATCCTAGTGGGCAAGCTAAAACCTCCAGCACCCTGTCTGTCCAACTAGTGCTTTGTGTCTCTGCCCAAGTAACTGACACACACACACACACTTCGAGATAAGAGGTTATACAACCACATACACACTCCTGGGGAAGGCTGGCACAGGTTCCCCAGCTGTGCCCCTTTTACCCAGACGGTACGATAGAAATCACTGCCACCACCCAGCTAATATTTATCAGCTACTCAAAGGCCCTTATGAAGGGTGTCCAATTATTACTATGCAATATTATTATCCAAATGGTAAGTGTAACCTAATAGTCAAGACTTATTTGGAGTGACTTGATACAGTATCACTATATACATGCAATGTACTCTTAGAGCTTAAATTATCTCTACACAAAACAGCCACAGTTGAAAGGTTTAAAAATATTTGACAATAAATAATAAAAACACAAGACAATACTTCTTACTAAACAGTGCTAGTCAGGAGTTCAGAGATCACAGGGAAATACTTAAAATAATACAGTAGTAAAAGTTCTGACATCACAGAAAAACAAACTAGTCTAATCTTCCTATTTCCTAGCTATATCTAAGAGAAAACACAGTTGTAAAAATCCTACTTACATCTAGATATAGTTAGAGATCTGGTGATGTTGGATGTTCTAAAGACAAATGCCTTCATGCTCTCATTCTCTCTGTCCTTAAATTGATAACACAGTACCACTGATTCATTTCAGATTATATCATTTCTTTTTGGTTCCCAGGCTAACAAGATTCTCAAAGGTTAATAGCCCTTGCTCTTGCAGCTGGTCAGGAAGCCAGAACAATAAAAGAATTTATACATGCAAATTCTAGCAATTAACTCTGGTCCCAAGACAACAGCCAGAAGTCCTTCATCCAGACATATCGGCTCCAAGTTTTAACATCAAAGAATTGACTTATTAGCTTTATTACAGCAGAGTGCACGGTTGTTACATTTTTGCAGTTCCACATTTAACATAGTTTTTTCCCATTTAAGAGAACAAGCCTGTGACTTGTATTAATATTTACAAATGACAGAATTATCTACAAAATTCTATCTGGCTAGGCTGGCAGCCTTCAACTATCTTCACACATCCCCCCCTCCCCGGAGAACTCAAGCTAGTTTTTCAAGTGACCCTTTAGAAATGTTGCTTGAGAGGGTTAGGTCTATCTGAGCATACCTTACCCCATTCCCTGTCTTGAGAGCCCATCTGCATTGGCATTGCTAATCCCACTGTGGTGCTGCACTGACATATCATATGCTTGCAACCCTAGGCTACATCTTAGCAACTTGGCATTTTGCTGGCTGGCTTTGTTTAACCATGTTAGGGGATCGTGATCTGTCACTACAGTGAATTTTCTTCCATGCAGATAAGGCTGACGTTTCTGCAGTGCCCAGACTATGGGTAGACATTCCTTTTCTACAGCTGCATAGCATTCCTCCCTGGGTTGGAGCCTACAACTGAGATAAATCACTGGGTGCGCTTCTCCCTGTGAAGAAATCTGGCTAAGTACAGCCCTCACCCCATAGTTTGGAGCATCCACCTGCACAATAAATTATTTGCTGTAATCTGGACTGGCTAACACGGGGGGGGTCTTCCCAAAGCTTCTTTAAGCTTCTGGAATGCCTGCTCACATGCTGTGGTCCACACTACCTTATTTGGCCAGTTCTTCCTTTTCAGGTCTGTGAGAGGAGCAGCTATGGTACTATAACTGGGGATGAACTTTCTGTAGTACCCGGCTGTCTCTAAGAATGCCCTCATCTGCTTTTAGGTAACAGGTGCAGACCCTGCCTGAATGGCTTCCACTTTGGCAGGTTCTGGCCTGATCTTACCACTCCCCACTCTATGTCCCAGGTAGGAGACCTCTGCCATACCCATCTGATATTTGTTGGGCTTAATGGCCAACCCTGCCCTCTGTAGTCTGCCCAGCACCTCCCTGAAGGTGCTCTTGCCAGGAATACCTGTAGATGGCAATATCCTCTAGATAAACAAGGGCAAACCCACCTGCTCATGTTAGGAAGGGGGGAGAGAAAGGATTCACCCCGGGGATCACGTCAGTCGCCCTGCTAGACAGGGGTCCAGGGAAGTAAATAGTTTGGGAAAAAATAGCCAGGGAATTGTTATGGCTAGGCTTGTATAGGCCCTAGGTTGATAGCCTAGTACCAACCTATGAACCTATGTACCAGCCTCTGGAAAGTCCCTGGGGCATTTTTCATCCCAAAGGGCATCTTTGTGAACTCATACAAGCCAAAAGGAGTCACAGAGGTTTACTTCTCTTTAGCACTGGGAGTCAAGAGCACCTGTCAGTAACCCTTGGTAAGATCAATAGTTGTAAGGTACTTAGCCCCACCCACCTGCTCTAGGGCTTCATCTGTCCTAGGCATGGGGTAAGCATCTGACTCTGTGTGACTATTTAATTTCCTGTTGTGCACACAGAACCTGGTGCTGCCATCTTTCTTTGGCACCAGTATCACTGGGGCAGCCCAGGGACTGTTGGACTCTTGAATCACCCCTAGTTCCTACATCTACTGTATTTCCTCCCTCAGAGTCTGTTTTACTCCCTCAGGCACCCTATAGAGGTGCCTGCCTAATAGGCCTTTAGTGTCCTGTATCCATGTGGTTCTGCACCAGGTGGGTGCACCCTGGTTTCCCAGTGAACATGTGCACAAAGTCCTGTAACACTGCTCGGATTTCTCGAATCTGGGTAGGAGATAGCTGCTGGGACATTGCTACCCCTTCCACTGAGGTGTTAGTCCGAGCCTCACTGAGGAGATCAGTCACCAGATCTCCCTCAGACTCTTCCTGCAATCCACTACAAATGCTCAGTACAAGGGCCTCTCTGTCATGGTAAGGTTTCATCATGTTAACATGGTACAATTTGTGCCCCTGCCTCCTGCCTAGCAGTTCCACCATATAGTTAACATCACTTACCTTTCTTACCACCTTGTAGGGTCCCTCTCAAGCTGCTTGCAGCTTGTTGTGTCTGACAGGAATGAGAACCATTATCTGCTGCCCCACAGCATACTCTCTCTAGCTCGAGCATTCCTGTCATACCACACCTTTTTCTGTTGTTGGGCTTCTGCCAGGTTCTCCTGGGCCAAGCCCATGAGTTCCCTGAGCCTTGTCCTGAGGTTTAGGACATATGCCCCAACAGACTCCTGGTGAGATTCACACTCACTTTCCCACTCATCTCAAATTAAATCTAGAGGTCCCCTCACCCTATGCCTATACGGCAACTCAAAGGGTGAAAAACCTGTGGATTCCTGGGGAACCTCTCTGTAAGCAAACAACAGATGGGGCAAATATTTGTCTCACTCCCTCTTAAACTGGTCTGCAAATGCCCGTAGCATGAACTTGATTGTAGAGTTTAACCTCGCAACAAGACCATTAGTCTGGGGATGGTATGGGGTGGTCTTCAGGTGCTTCACCCCACAGTGCTTCCACAGACAAGCCAGCAGGACTGACATGAAATTGGCACCTCTGTCAGTCAGTATTTCTTTTGGGAAACCTACACTGCTGAAAATCTCTAACAAAACATTTGCCACCTTTTCTGCCTCAATTGAGGACAGAGCCACTGCCTCAGGGTATTGTGTAGCATAATCTACTACCACTAGGATATACTTTTTCCCTGTGGAACTTGGGGTACTCAGAGGCCCTACAATATCCATAGCTACCCTCAATGGCTCCTCAATCACAGGCAAAGGCATCAAATGTGCTCTCACATTGTCTCCTGCCTTACATACCTTTTGGCACTGCTCACAGGTCTTGCAGCACCCTGTTACATCTCTGGAAATTTCAGGCCAATAGAAGTTCTGCATAATATGTCTCTTTGTACGTTTTATGCCCATATGACCTGCAAAGGGAATATCATGGGCTATGACTAGAAGTGCCAGACGGTTGGCTGTAGGCACTACCAACTGCTGTACTCTCTCACCTTCTAGCCCTCCCTCAGGGGTCTACTCTCTATACAGTAACCCTTTGTCCCAGTATACAGATTCCCCCTTCCCTTGAGAATCAGGTGCTTCACTAGCTACCTGCCTCAGGCCTTGCAATGTAGGGTTTGAGAGCTGAGCCTGTCTCCACTCTCTCTTTGTAACCCTTCCTAGCCCCCCTTCCACAGGAAGTCTGGCATCCTCTGACAGCAGTGCCTCACTGTCAGCCTGGGTACTACTACTCACCTCTACCTTTGCAGTCACTCTGTCCAAGGGAACATCAGTACCCACAAGCAGCTGTGGTTTACCTCCAGTCTCACCGCTACAGAGTAGCTCCCTCCCTGAAGTAACCAACTCACCAGTCCTGGCTACGAGTATGCAGCCTGTCTGGGTCTTCCCCCCCAGGCTACCATACCCACATGCTTGTCTCCTAGCCTGACTGCATGTAACTGCATAAGCACATGGTACTCCCTCATCCAAATCCTTCCCTATCAGGACATCTGCAGGATGGTGGTTTGGTACCCTTGTTGTTTCAAGACAACCTACTATTGGCATTTTGTCTTTCCCACTTACTGGCTCTCTCACCCTTTGTTCCCCACCTTGCCTCTGTAAACATCTTTATGCCACATGGCCCAACTGGTTGGATTCAAAACATTTAACCCTAGGTCCTGGATGTATACCTAGACTAGTGGCTTCCCCTGTTACTGGCAGATTCTGTTGGGCCAGTCTGTGCTGCCCACCATGGGTTCCTTTAGACCCATGAGCAGTACTGGGGGTCCCTTTTCTGTGCAGGGATGCCCTGCTTGCTAGGTATAGGTCTCCCTTCTTCCCCAACTCATCTGAAGTAGCGCATTGTCTATCAGCTAACCAGATCCTTATGTCCCCAGGCAAAGTGCTAAGGGCTTCTTCCCTCACCAAAAGGTCTGCCAGCCCTTCAAACGTGGTGACCTGACATCCACTCACCCACCTATGAAAATAAGTGCTCAGTTCAGCAACATATTCATACACACTTTCATCTATGCTCACAAAACGTTTTCCTATACGTTTCAGGTGTTAGCCTAAAACATTCTAACAAGTGATTTTTAACAGCATTATAATCAAAATATTCACATTCAGCAAGCTTAGATAACACAGTTACAGCTTTACCATGGAGTAAGAGGGTCAGGAACTGCACCCAGAGCCTTTGGTTAACATCATACTGTTTACATACCCTCCCAAACATATGAATGAAACTATCAAAATTACCCCCCCTCTTTAAACTGCGGAAGAAATTTACTGACCTTTTGTGCTTTTGGGGTCCAGTTACTCCCTTCCCCATTACCTCCATGACTCTGGCGAAGAGTCAGCATCTCCCTTTCGTGCTGCCTCTCCTTTTCCGCAGCTTCCAGGTGTAGCAGTTTCTCATTCTCCTCAGTCTGCAAACATCGCAGTTTCTCCTTGTCCTCACTCTGTAGATGCCACAGTCTGCTTCTAGTTCCAAATGCCTGGCCTACAACTCAAGTTTCTTTAACTCCAGATGGATTTTTAAGTCCTCAGCAGAAAGGTTGAGCTCTCCATTATCTGAGTGTGGTACGTCTCCACTGCCAGTCTGACCGTCCTCCTGGTTGCTGTTTTCTGATGCAGCTGTGACCAAAGCTGCAATCAGGTCTGCCTTAGTCAGCTTTCCATGCACCAGTCCCCTAGCCTGGCACATCTCAGCCAGCTGGCTCCTTGTCAGCTTTCCGTACGCCTCTGCTGACATGCTGCCTGTTCTCCCTGATTAAGCTAACAAAAGAAATAAAACAGCTGTGATCTGAACTTATTCACTGCGTGGCTGATTTAGAGTACAAAACACCTTCAGTAATCACTGTACACAAGCTACATGAATTCACTCTGCCCACACCACTACAAGCCAGTTAGTATTTGCCAACCAGTTAATATGTGGTGTGGATATCCCACCACTGCCACCAATAAATATGTGACCCCCGTCCACTGGCCCAGCAATCAAGGAGCCTCCACTGACTGTGATCTCTGTGTGCTCTTGAATGGCATTGACTTCAAGTCGCAGTACAGTGGGGATTGGGGAATGTGCCTTTTTCCCCAACTGTAGTACAGTCTTGGAGGTGGTATCTCTTTCTGTATACCCCAACCCGACCCCCATGTGCAAAAATGGGAAAAAGGTGGTGTGGATGGATGGATATGAGTAATTAGCAGGGGGTGTGAGGGTGCAGGGGGACTGATCATCACTGGGAACATAAACAGCCAGTAGATCAACAGCCTCACAGAGTCTCTCTTTAAAAATGTCTATGGCTGTTCCCTAGCCTTGCAGTAAAATGATGGTAGGCCTTAGCTATGGAATGTAACACCTTACGTAACCAGAGATAATTGGTTTAGTCTCTGTGTACTTGCTACCACCCCCTCATACAGAAAAAAAGTTAGTTTTATCTTTTGAATTCTACTGCAGACTCATATCAAGAACAATTGCATTTTTCATACTTATGTACCTTCCCAGAAGAAAAACAAGAATTCCAGGTTGAAATATATGTAAAAAAGAAACATCTTCCATTTTATCACCATGCTGCATCATCGTTAAGACAAAGCAGTTAAGTATTTGAGATTTTTCATTGCACTGTTGCATTCTTACTAACAGCTCAGTCATGGTTTTATATACAGTCCTAACGGTTGCTCGCTCATAAGGGAAATTGTATTTTACTGTGTGTGTATTTATTATCCTTTCCCTATATGGACTCCCCTCACTGGTGTTAGTGAGGATTGAAGCTCTTTGATTGCTGGGCCAGTGCACGGGTGCCACACCATTTAATATTTTTAAGGATATCAGCCCCTGGAAAAACTCATTCTCAATATTTGCTTTTACACTGGCAATTCAAATGTAGTCTCTCAAATGACCTACAGATGTCAGTGTTTATGCTGAGTTTACTATGTGAATCCCTGGCAAACTACCACACAGGTCACTCTGAGACATCAGATTTTCCCTCTTTTTCAAGAATGCTTAACTAGCTGTCATCTTTGTAAAAGAAGTACTATTTATATGATATGATGCACAATATTAAAAGTACATGTTCTTATACTATGTGGCCATCTCAGGTTTCAGGTTTAACCTTTTGACACAGTTCCTGTCAAAAAACTTAAAAATTAACTGGAAAACTTAGGTGTGGGTTGGGGCTAGTTCAGAAGATCAAAATTTTTAAATGCTGAAATTCCTATCATCGACATTTTAAAAAATTGAATGGCATTGACTTCAATCACAGTACAGTGGGGATTGGAGGATGTGCCTTTTTCCCCCAACTGTAGTACAATCTTGGAGGTGGTATCTCTTTCTGTATACCCCAACCTGACCCCATGTGCAAAAATGGGAAAAAGGTGATGCGGATGGATGGATATAAGTAATTAGCAGGGGGTGTGCAGGGGGACTGGTCATCACTGGGAACATAAACAGCCAGTAGATCAACAGCCACACAGAGTCTCTCTCTAAAAATGCCTATGACTGTTCCCTAGCCTTCCAGTTAAAAGACGGTAGGCCTTAGCTATGGAATGTAACACCTTAAGTAACCACAGATAATTGGTTTAGTCTCTGTGTACTTGCTACCCCCCCATACAGAAAAAAGTTAGTTTTATCTTTTGAATTCTACTGCAGTCTTATATCAGAACAATTGCATTTTTCATACTTATGTACCTTCCCAGAAGAAAAACAAGAATTACAAGTTGAAATATATGTAAAAAAGAAACATCTTCCATGTTATCACCATGCTGCATCGTCGTTAAGACAAAGCAGTTAAGTATTTTAGATTTTTCATTGCACTGTTGCATTCTTACTAACAACTCAGTCATGGTCTTATATACAGTCCTAATGGTTATATCAAATAAGAAGTGTGCTTGGGTTGTTGGGGGAAAGCCAGAAGAGAGTGATGTGACATCAGAAATAGGCATGAGCCAAAACTGCTTCAGACATCATTGATTTGAGACTTTCTTTGGAATATCAAGTCAAGTTTTTGAAAGACACTTAAATAACAGTGTGAAAACAACTCAGTAGAGATCAACATAGATCAAAGTCCCTAGCCTGAAGTTCTGCAGTGAGACAGAGAGAAAATATATGTCAGTATCTCTGCAAGAAGCAAAATCAAGAAGGGGGGATGACTGTGATGTGACCTTTCATATGTCTGTTTAAAGGCAGAAAAAAAGGAGATTGGTGTGTTTAAAATGTACAGAAGTACGACCATGGCATGATTGTGGAAGGGAATGAGGTAAGTAGAAATGAAGGGGAACACTGCTGTAAAGAAAGTGCAACAGATGCACAGAACTGAGTCAGAGGAGGGAGTAGAAAACACAACTGGTGATATTCAGGAGCTTGAATTATTGGAACTGTAGCAATATCTAAATGCTAGAGATTATTTTGCAGAGTTTGTAATAAAACAGTTTAAATACTTTTAATCAAATCACATGACTTGCTAAATCTCAATGAATTAACCCTTACTTCCTCAGAACAATTTTGTAGTTCTCCCTCTCATTCATCCCAGGGGAACTACAAGGGTTTAACCTTACCTGCCAACAATATTCTCTCCAATTTAATAAGCAGAGATTTGAGACTCTACCACTTGCTCTGTGTTCAGAGCCATACCTGTCTATTCGAGGATGTCAGAGTATAGTTTTTCTGCTGTACATTGCAAAATACTTGTTTTTTTTTCTCAAAGTTTAGTGCATTTTTTCCTTATACAGCCTTTTTTTTTTTGCAGGGGATCAATTTCTGCCCAGGACAGAACATTTCTGGAGTCACCACTCATGACCAGCGAGAACACACACTGCAGCCTCTGTTATTTCACTTAGGGAGAGATCCAGGAGAAAAGTATCCAATCAAGTAAGGGTCATGGGGGTATACAGGAAAACATGTGGTGTAGCTGGAGTCAAATATACCAGACCTCTTTCCTCAATGTAGAGCATCTAATTATGTTTTATTTCGGTTACATGTGTTGTTTAATTCACCAAGCAGGCAGAGTCATTGCTTGTGTGTGCCCTATTTACAGACTTGGAGTAGGTTTTAATGACTAAAGATATCTAAGAGCCTGTGAAAATGCCACTGTGCTTTGTAAGACATGTCTTGGAACCTTCGACATTTACATGAACTAACATTAGAAGTCAACCCAAGCTAGTAGTAGTTCAGGGCTGTGCCATGCTCAAGCCACTGGACTGGCATATCCTAATCCTAAAATGGAGCTGTAGCTCGATTCACCCTGCCTAACCTCATAGATGTCTTTCTGCATCTCCCCCAACCTGTTGCATTCTTGGCCTCCGATAGTGTGCTGTCTGACATTGCAGAAACCTAAACCTAGAGCCTATCTGGAAGAGAGAAATGGCCCTGGGTTTTGGTCCTGGCAATCCTGACTGGACATAGAACACTCAGTTCACTGGCTAAATATGCACTGCTGGCACTTTATCAGTGTGGTTTTAAGGCTGCTGTGCTAGTGTCCATGCAGTAGGAGCACTGTTATGAGACACAAATTATTAGCCATGTTAGCACTATCTTTTCAGCTTAGTGCATGTTTATTGCTGGTACAGTATTTCTGTAACAGGAAATAAACATAGCACAACTTCTCCAGCTGTGCCATCCACAGTGGATATAAAAAGTGTACACACCCCTGTTAAAATGCCAGGTTTTTGTGATATAAAAAAAAGAGACCACAATAATCATTGCAAAACTTTTCCCACCTTTAATGTGACCTATAACCTGTACAACAAAATTGAAAAACAAACAAATCTGTTAGGGAGAAAATATAAAAAATAAAAAACGTACAATAAGCTGGTTGCATAAGTGTGCACAACCTTAAACTAATATTTTGTTGAAGCACCTTTTGATTTAATTACAACATTCAGTCTTCTTGGGTACACATCTGCCATCAATTAAAGAGACTCTGATTAATCCCAAATAAAGTTCAGCTGTCCTAGTAGGATTTTCCTGACATTTACTCAGTTGCCTGCTACAGCAAAAGCCATGTTTCGCAGAGAGCTTACAAAGCATCAAAGGGATCTCATTGTTGAAAGGTATCAGTCAGGAGAAGGGTACAAAAAATGTCCACAGCATTTGATATACTATGGAACACAGTGAAGACAGTCATCAAAAAGTGGAGAAAATATAGGACAACAGTGACATTGCAAAGAACTTGACGTCCCTTCCAAAATTGATGAAAAGACAAGATGAAAACTGTTCAGGGAGGCTGCCAAGAGACCTACAGCAACATTGAAGGATGCAGAAATTTCTGGCAAGTACTGATCGTGTACCACGTGACAACAATCTCCCTTATTCTTCATATGTCTGGGCTATCTTACACAGAAAAACATCCAGGCCTGGATAAAATTTGCAAAACAATACATCATGTTTCCCAAAAGCATGAGGAAAAATGTGTTATGGTCTGATGAGACCAAGGTTGAACTTTTTGGCCACAATTCCAAAAGGTACATTTTGTGCAAAAACAACACTTGGCATAATCAAAAGAGCACCACCCCCTCGATGAAGCATGGTGGTGGCAGTATTATGCTGTGGGGTTGCTTTGCTTCAGCTGGAACCGGACTTTAGTCAAAGTGGAGGGAATTTTGAACAGTTCCAAGTACCAGTCATTTTTGACTCAAAACCTTCAGGTGTCTGCTAGAAAGCTGAAGATGAAGAGGAATTTCCCCTTTCAACATGACAATGACCCCAAGCATACATCCAAATCAACAAAAGAATGGCTTCACCAGAAGAAGATTAAAGTTTTGGAATGGCCCAGCCAGAGCCCAGACCTATATTCAATAGAAAATCTGTGGGGTGACCTGAAGAGGGCTGTACACAAGAGATGCCCTCATAATCTGACAGATTTTGAGCGCTTTTGCAAGGAAGAGTGGGCAAATAATTGCCAAGTCAAGATGTGCCACGCTGATAGACTCCTACCCAAGAAGACTAAGTGCTGTAATTAAATCAAAAGGTGCTTCAACAAAGTATTAGTTTAAGGGTGTGCACACTTATGCAACCAGCTTATTGTACGTTTATTATTTTTTATATTTTTTTCCCTAACAAATTTGTTTTTCAATTGAATTGTACAAGTAATAGGTCACATTAAAGGTGGGAAAAGTTTTGAAATTATTTATCGTGGTCTCATTTTTTTATATCACTAAAACCTGGTATTTTAAGAGAGGTGTGTAAACATTTTATATGCACTGTATGTGTGCCTCAGTGGAAGGAAGTTACTGTCCCCCTATATTTACCTGGGTATCTGGATAGAAGAGATGCTGCTTTGGAGGGCGGAGCATGATCAGTGCTGGTGTTGCAACCTTAATGTTGGATTGTACCATTGAATTAGTGAATGCGGGTTGCTGAATCAGAACTCACCCATTGTTTGGCAGGTTATGGAGAAGCTTTATGCATTGATTTATAAGGAGCCTTATTTTGTGTTTTGCAATAGTCTGGTATCCTTTAGGACTAACCCTCATTTCTTTTTGAAAGTGATATCAAAGTTTTCCTTAAAACAATGTGTTCCTCCCCTTGTATTCTTTTCAAGGACTGAAAAGAAGGAGAAAACATCTCTTCATGCCCTGGGTATGCATCATTAATTTAGGTTTTACCTGAAATACATGCACACATAACTAGCTCCATGGAGTAGAAGAATAAAGCTCTGACTGTGCCACTATTTGCCTTGACTGCCATTAGAAGCTGGCAAGAGGGATGGGAGTGAGTGGCCACTGTAGGCTTGCCCTCCTTCAGATGAGGTGGGCAGTTCTGGCTAGCCACATAGGTGACGTCTAGTGGGAACACTAGTTGTTACACCCAGTGGAGACTGCACCTACTGAACCCGGGCTGTCTGACTGCATTACACTCTAAGCCAAGTTGAATTTGGCTATGTGGTGGCATGCTTCTCTTTGAATGACAGCAATAGTGTAGCTTGGAAGAGCTACTAAGGTGAGACGTGGGTGGTCCCAGAGTCTCCTGTAGGACCAACCTAGTCCACTCCATACCCAACAAATCGCACTGAGGGAACAAAGGCTGATAAGGATTCAATGTCAGGGAAAAATAGGTCTTGGAGAACTCTCTAAAAATGACTGTGTTGAACAGTAACCTGCAACTGGGACTGATCTGACCAATGAAGGTTTGACAATGGGTAGGCTGTTCTGATGAAGGCATGCTTAAGTATCATGGTGCCTGTAGTGTGGGGGAGGGTACTTTTTGAGTGAGAGAGTTTGCATTGATGAACTGATGGAAGAGTTGTTCATTATTTGTTTGTTGAGGTGTAGGTTTGCCAGTTAATGGAGGGGTAGTTAGAGTAATGGTGTTTCAAACAATGGAAAGATACTTTGGTGTATTAAGATAAATTAAGATTTATTAAGTTATGTTTTACGCTTTATGGATGTCATGGATGTGGTTTTGCTGTTGACCAGAATGTGATATGAGGTCTCATTCACAGAGAGGGGATACAAATGAGTTCAAGGTCGTCTTGCTTGATTAATCTAGAGGTGATGACACTTTGGATAGAGACAGACACTCCGACAGCAGTGGTATTGCTGTTTATTACTTGAAGGATGAATTGAGTGGTAGGCAGTAAAACCTGCTAAATAGGGAGTGCTGTCACTGCACTGGAACAAAGTTTAAGTGACAAAATAAATGTCTCTGTTGTCTAGAGTCAGGAAAGTGTTGAGGTAAGGTATTTTCTTATTTGGGTTCGTAGCATTCAGCAGCACTGCACTGATATTTGAATGTGGATACACTAAATTGACAACCTGAATAGACTAACATTGCCTTAAAAAGGCATTATGTGGTTAGAGAATGTCTTAGTCACTGTGTGAAAGCCCTGAAGAGATACGTACAAACTGAACCTGATAAAGCAGGCTGGATGATACCAAACTGTTAGTCAGTTGTCTTTTGTTTTTTTGTGTTGGAGTGTTCTGCTGCCTACATCTCATAACCCCCTGATATATGACCCTCATGTATTTTGACTAAATCACTGTTATATGTAGTTAAAGGTATTGATAAACTGGAACCTTTTAATAGGAGACCATTTTGAACTGTGAGAGATGCATTTTCTTTCCAGTACTGTTTCACTACATTAAATTGTCTGCAGTTTGTTCATCTGCTTCAGTAGAAAGCCATCACCTATGAATATATGGTGTCAGTAGAAAGCTGTTCTTGGAGACCAGCAAAATAAGCTGAATCTTATCATAGGATATCAATTGCCTCATGTATGTATGTATTGGCATTGTCCATCAGATCTGCATTTAATTTGCGTACTTTCCCATTTTGAATCTCCAATACAGGATACAGATTATCTTGGGTGAGAGCTCAAGCATTGATTGCAGGTGACCATCAAGCTCAGCACAGGTTTATGTTCCAACTTCAGTTGAAAGTGTTGGTCTGTATTGAAACTATTAAAATGTTTACATTCCCAAGCAGGCCCAAGGCATCTTTGTCTCTGTTCAGGTCACTTCTCCGTCCTGGACAATAATTGTGACACATATGAGTTAGGTCTGCACTTCTCACCTTTCTGGGGATGAGATTGCCTCCAGTGCATATGAAGATAATCTGGCAGTTTCAGTTCTTTGCTTGAGTCATGTAACATCAACACTAAAGTGGATGGAAACTTATGTATTATTTGAGTGAACATTTTCTGCTGGGTCTGCCTCAGTACAAGTGGTGGTATTTGGAGAGCAAGTTTCAAGCAGGACGGATTCCAAACAGTTACCTAAAGAAAGAGTCCCTCCTCAGTAATGTTCAGTGGACTGGCTCAGGCCTTATCCTCTAGCTGATGACGTGTTAGAAAAACTTGGTTTCACTTTTGCTGAGTTGACATATTACATTGTTCAGTGTGATAGTGTTTTTGATTTTTATTAACACATTGTATAGTCTAGTGTTATGTTCCATTTCTGTTTTCCTGAGATGAGAACATCATAATGTAGGGAAACTACACACACAGAAATCCCTATTCTAAGACCAAGGGTATTCATTTGTTAAAATACTAAGGAACAGAGACACACCATAATTGTAGACTGCATGGGGTGTTGGATGTGTGTTGTATTTGGTAGACTTCTTGGGCAACAAGATTTGCGAAAAGCCAATTTTTGCATCAGTCTTACTAATCACACAAGCTCTAGCCAGAAGCATGAGTTTCTGCTGCTCAGACTGTTGAATGTAGTTGTCTCTCCACACCATTTAATGGTGTCTGTTGAGACATAGTGTCTGAGACCACTGTTTTGGCTTTTTCTCTTTAGTTTTGATGTGCAGCCATTTCCTTAACTTTTACTGCTAAGTAAATTGCAACTAACCTTGGTGCCTTGAGGGATTGAAATGTTCGGTAGAGCACCATTGCTGCAGCATTACTAAGCCAGTATGCAACTATGGATAGGCTATCATTAAGTTTGTGTGTGTCTTTTATCTAAACTGGAAATTAGGTACTGTGTGAATACTGCACTGTGTAGATTATTGTCCACATAAATGTCACCTTGAACTCCATGTTCTCCATTTCTTAACTGGCTCTCCTTCCACTTCTAGGGTGGGAAGTAGAACATCTCCTGGACTAGAGAGAGAGACTTTTAGGTTTTGTGTGCACAGATTGTTCCTATTTTAAATGCACTCGCAAATACAGTGCAACAAAACTGTGGCATCAGCATTTGTCAGTCCTGAATTTCATTTTTATGATCCCTGATGAAAAGTTTGACAGAACAAGGATCTTTATCACTATCCAAATTGCCAAGAAACAGGTCCTCCTTTTTCCACAGCATGCATGTCTCGGATTGATTACATACTTTATTATAATGTTCTTCTTTCTGTAACTTGCAGATGACACTAATGTGTACTAGAACTGAACAGTAGGTCTGAGTTTCGTGTCATTCATACTGCTTGCCTAGGTGACTTAACTTGTTCTTATCCTTCTGGACTTTGGTCTTGGTTTTACTGGAAATGGCATCAATCGGTACAGCACTTTTTGCTTCTGCAGCATTGCTTTTTAAGTCGGTTTACTATCTTTTTATGGCCTGTTACAGTCGCCTTGCTTATCAATTTCTCCATGGTCAGATCTTTAGCTAGCTGCATTGTTTCTTAAAAAACAGTACCCATCAGTTTGGAGACTAACCTATAATGAATTAGCTCATCACTGGGTGAATTATGATGCCATTCTTCAGCCGTTCCAAACAAGGAATTAATCAGTCAGCTTTTTCTGTGGCTAGCTGCATACACTCACTAAACCTCATTCACAAATTACTTAATTATTTTGGAAAATGAAAAACTATTCAAATGCATCTTTCATGATTTTATATTGCTTCCCATGTTAGTTAAATTCTTCCTACTCAGCACATTTGGTTAATTTCTCATGCAGCACTCTTCCAACATACTCACCTGATCGGTTTTGAAGTTTGGAGAACGCATGCAGATCATACTTCTCAACCTTTTAGTGCTAGAAATCTGGACAAAGCCTGACAAAATGGGGTTGGGTGGGGCAAAGGCCCAAAAATAGTGACAGATTTTAAATATTGCTTTTGTAAACTTAGAAAGTTGCTAAAATAACAGGGTTTGTTTTAACATGAATTTTTCCGAAGAATTTGAAGTCTGAAACTCAAATGTATGTCATTATTTAGTGACTTCAGTCTTTAGATTATCCCATTGATTTGCCAGAAACCCCCACATTTTATGAGGAATAGACCAAAAATCGTCTTCTTCTTTTGGCTTTTCCCGGTTAGGGGTCGCCACAGTGGATCATCTGTCCGCTCATGATTGGCAGTGGAGTTTTACGGTGTGGAGTTGCCAGCCCAGCGCCCAACCTTCCACAGAAGACACACACTCACACCTAGGGCCAATTTAGAGTGTCCAATCCACCTACTGCATGTCTTTGGGATGTGGGAGGAAACCGGAGCACAGGGAGGACATGCAAACTACACACAGAAGGCACCCCAGCTGAGAATAGAACCAGAAAACTTCTTGATGTGAGGCGGCAATGGTAACCGCTGCACCACCATGGCCGCCCAGGAATAGACCAAAAATATGAGGCAAAATCTGGACATTCTGCGAAAGTCTGGACAGTTGAGAGGTATGATGCAGATTACTTGCCATATGAAGTGTTTCAAACATTGATACGCACTGTTTCTTTTATAATGGTTCTGGGATAGGTGTGTTTGGTGAATGTGGTGCTTGGTAACACATCTGTCACTCCTGTCTTTGATTAGTCCCTAAATCACCACAGTGAAAGATCTCTATCAGCTTTATATCTCTTAGATTGTACCTGTCATAGTGGTGCATATGCTTAGTATTAATTGCTTCTCTCTCTCTTTTTTTTTTTGGCAAACACAAAGTATAACATCAACAGTACACACACAACTCAGGGTGAGCACAAGCACTGCTGTACTTGCCCCTAGTTTGCTCTACCCCTATACAGTGCCAAGACAGCTCAGCTTACGTATTGCAAGGCACTTGTTTACCAGCTTCCATATCTGGAATAGTAAACTGTACACCTCATTGATGGGATTCACTTCAGATGATTCAAAATGATGGTTCCCTTTAAGTACTTACCACGTCCCTAGGATCTTTTTATATGTTTTGGCCTCCACCCACTACCAGTGGTTAGTTATATACTGATGTTCCCTTGTCTGTGTGTAACCAGATGGAGTGAAAATTGTCATCACTGTGCATATTCTCATTCTGGCAGTAAGTGGGGCTTATTTTTTAGAATGCATTACCTCTTACTCCCTGCATCCTTTGCACAGTGTGCAGTGACTTTAGTTTGGGATGCATACATGTATCCAAAGGCATGCTGCTTCTATGAATATCTGTTAGCGTAGCTCCTTTATCCTTTGTTTTTCTTAGACTATGTGTGATCTTCACTGGGGATGTATAGCCAGCAAATTAAAGCAACTACCACATGCTGAGAGAAGACCTAACATGTTACTCAGTTGCTCTTTTTCTCTACCCTAAGCATATCTGTGCAGGTTTAAGTAGGATTTCTGAAGTGCATTCCTTATTTAGCCTCTATCGGAGTTCAAGTATGGCTTTATTTCTGGTACTTTTTATAAGCCAGAAAACAAGAGACTTGGTTTGGGAGGTTTTTGCTATGGTAAAGCCATCCATTTATCCACAACCCTTATTTTCTAGTTTTACACATGGGGTCTGTGTTTCACTTGAACAGTGACAATCATCTAGAGCCAGAACCATAAATTTATTGTCACATTGATTAAATGAAGTCCTGACTGAATTCACTGTTCCAGTATTCCTGGCATATGGGATGTCACCGGTGACATCCAGCTGAGGTAACAAAGCTTTATCTTCTCTAGGTCATATATCTGACACATAACCTCAGCTTGTATGCATTGAGATATATAGTTGGACCATATGATCCTCAGACTGTCTTGCCACCAGCCTGATCTCAGTTCCTGCATCCATCAGACCGTTCACCATTTGGTCATTGGTACCTTTGCTTTGATCATTGTCCAGATAAGTTCCCAATTGGGGAACCTTCCTTTTTACTTATGCTGTTTTGTTGAAAGTTGATAGATGTCAGCTAGGAGGGGTAAGTGCGAGTGTAGGCAGATTCTGTACAAGGACTTGTGTACCAAGTGATTTTTTTTTTTTTTTTTGCCTAGGCCCGAAACACTATCACAGATCTTGGCTCAGTCTGTCAGTCATTCATACCCAAAACCCTTTGGTTGAGGCTTTCCACTCTCAACACTTTTCTAGACACTCAGCATCTTAAATGCTTGGCCAAGTCCAAGATGGCCGACTTTGCATCCCTGGTCATCCCTATGCCACCAAATAAAAAACTAAAGAGACCTTGAATGGATCTGAACCCCAGCGTTTCTGAGTTTGACGTACCTGCTGAGTTTCCAGATCCTGTGGTAATTCAGGCTACTTCTCAGTTGCCTGTTACCGAGTCCCAGTCAGAATTCGGTATGGCTTCTGTGGGCCTGCAGACTGCTGGTACATCTGAGAAACCACTTCTCATCATTTCCGAAGATCTGCATGGTGTCCCTCAAAATTTAATTAGGGAAGATATCCCAGGTTCTCTAATAAAAGTCAAACAGGGTTCCAAACCACCATGTCTTATCTAGGTGGATGTCATACCTAAAAGGAAAAAACAAGACTATGGCTTCTCCCTCAGCAACTAGGGAAAAGGAGTGCATAAACTTCTCACAGAGGTTGTTCAAAACTATTATGTCTTTGAAACTCCCTACTTCGGGTCTTCACAACCACAGGCTACTCCTCAAAACCTACTCTGGTTTACTCATCTTCTCAGGAAGAACAGGATTACAACTCTAACCATTCTCTGGACTATTCCTCTCAGCTACATTCTCCAGGACAAATCTCTTCTGACAAAGAGGACTTCCTGTCACCGGATTCCCCTATTGAGATAGCTTTCTTTGGGGAGACTATACAGAACATGATGAAACACTTTGTATGGCAGTATGGCAGTCCATGCAGATCTCTGATGTTCAGAAGATATATTACATCCTCTTGGAGATGGGTGCCCCTGCCCCTTCTCCAATTCCTCCTGTCCTCGAGGCCTACCAGGGCACCTTTCAGTCCACTTCTTATGCACCCGAGTCTCATCCACCTGATCCTAATAGAAAAGAGAAGAATGGTTTTACAAGATGCCTGATGACCTAAAATACTTGTACAAGAATTCAGTGACAGAACCTTTTCCAGTTATTTCTCTCTTCAGATAAGCCATCTAAGCTTCTGCCCAGTGCTACTTCCCTACCTACAGACAAAGATATCAGGGCTGTGAATAGATGTGGAAAGAAGGTTTGCACCTCTGCTACCCTTGCCTTTATGGCAGTTAACTACCAGAGTGAAGTGACAAAGTGATTGATTTCTGTCCTGCATTCCTTAAACAAAGATAGACTGGATCATCCCACAGAAAGAGTATAAGAATTAAATGCATAGTTTACTGTTGCAGGCTACTCTAATTGCCAGACACAGCATGAAGTGCACTTACAGTGCTACGGATGCTTCTTCTCGGGAAGCTGCCACTGGGTCTGTTATTTGCAGATATGCATGTCTTCACGATCAGGCTATCTCTGAGGATTTCAAATCAAGAATTTTAGACTCTCCCTTAGATAGAGACTTACTGTTTGGTCCACAGGCTGCCAGTCTCTTCAAAACTGTTCAAAACTCTCCAACACCAAGGTAAGACTATGAAAGACAGCAGACAGATTCTGTTTTCCTTAGTTCCTAGATGCCATAGGAACTACCCATCTGAATCTACCTGCTTCATTAGAAGGAATCCGAAGACAGCTCAGAAACAAGGGAAAACCCCTAGGAAAATGTATTCTGAAAAAAAAAAAAACATAGGGAACCTCTAGTGGGGAGGCTTCCCTTAGGAAGCAAACATTTGTAACTACCTCTGCAGCACCTCTCTCCCTAACTCCAGTCCCATTACTCCTGTTTCCCAAAGAGTGTCACTCTCCCTGGCCAGGTGGGAAGCTATTACCACAGACAAGTGGGTCTTCTCCATCATCAAAGATGGTTATACCATATCTTGAGAATGTATTCCTCCTCTGAAAGGTATGTCACTGCCTACTCAAAACCAAATAGCCTTTCTGGCCCTGATTATTCAAGACCTCTTCAGTCAGGGCATCATCCAGCAAATCCCAAAGGACTTCATGGGAAAAAGGTTTTACCCCAGGATTTTTATGGTTCCCAAAAAAGAAGATCAGCGGAGACCCATTCTAGGCCTGTCTCTCTTAAACAGTTACTTGTAGGTACCATCTTTCATTCACCACAAGCTTTCTTACTGTCTCTAGATCTGAAAGACACCAACTTACAAATACCTATTTTTCCTTCTTGCAGGAGATTCCTCAAGTTTTCCTCTGAGTTCTCACATTTTCAGTTTAGTGCTGTGCCTTTTTGTCTTTCCCCAGCTCCAAGAGTGTTCACAAAGTGTCTAGCTCCAGTAGTAGCTTTCTCTGACACTCAGGGAATCCAGATTTTCCACTACATGGACTACCTATTGATCTAGGCTGTCTCTCTCCAGAAATTCTTCTTCAGCATCTACACTTCATCCTCCAGCTTCTGACAGGCATGGGTTTCACTATAAACTACAAAAAGTCCCACATGGTCCCTACGCAGGATCAGTTTTTCCTGGTTTGCAAACTGGACACAAAGAAAATGCATGCCTTCCTCCTCTATTTTTTTTTCCCAAAATCTCTTCTCCTCAACTCATTGCTCAGCAAGTGAGATGCTAAGGACTTTAGGATTCATGACAGCCACTATCACTATGCTCCCCCTGGTCAGACTTCACATGAGAAAATTCCAATGGTACCTGAAATCTGTGTGATCCCACCATTGGCCCCCTGGACAACCTGACTCACTTCCTCCCTTATCTTGAAAAGTAGCTGCTTTGGTGGAAGGGACAGGTCATCCTCGATCCAGGACTGCCATTCATACTACCTCTTCCTCTTTAACTGGTTTACACAGATGCCTTAGACAAGGCCTTGGGCGTATAGACAGAATCACACAGAGTGCAGGGGAAATGGTAACCTTAGTTCTTGAAGTAGCATATCAGTCTGAAGGAAATAAGGGCTCTTCTGCAAGTTCTTCAGATTTTTACCCACCTCTAGAAACCCAGGCCACTCTAAATGTACACAGACAACATCACAGTCATGTGGTAAATAAACAGGGAGGACCAGGTCTTATCAACTGTGCAGGTTAGTACAGGAGGCATGGAAATTAACAACCCAAATAAACGTCACACGCACAGCCACGTATGTCCCTTCCCAGGACAATGTGCTAGCAGACTCCCTGGAGGACCCATGAATGGAATTTGAAAAGAGACATTTTCTAGATGATCACCCTTCATTGGGGCACTCAGCAGATAGACCTGTTTGCATCACCAACCAACCATCAGCTCCCCCATGGACCCTTGTCTCATAGCCTGGGGGGCAGATGACTTTTCCTTCCAGTGGACAGGGAACTTCCTCTTTGCTTTTCCTCCACTGCCGCTTCTTCCAAAACTCATCTCAAGACACAAAAGGAAACACCCAAACTCCTTTTACCGACACATTTTGGCTGAGGCAGCATTGGTTCTCAATTGTTTCACTTGCTAAAGGGAAATAGGTTCATAGATTAGTACTAAGCTAACTGCTCTTGCAAGCCATTTTAAGCCTAGCCAATTATCCCTTGTGAGACTCAAACCCTGCACCTTGTGTTTGTGAGGCAAACACCTTAACCATTAGGCCACCCTCCCAACCCCAAGAGGAGAATCCCTCTTCAACTGGATCTGATAACTCAGCAAAAAAAGGATTGCTGCTCCTCCCAAATCTTCCATCCCTCAACTTGACCCTATGGATTATAGGATTTTAATTCCTCAAAGACACCTCTTTCCTGAAGAATTTGTTCAAGTCCTTCAAGAGGCCAGGAGACCTACTACTAGCAAATCTTGCATAGCTAAGTGGAAAAGGTTTTCCTATTGATGCCACATAGTCAGACCCAGTCTTATCACAAATTCCTGCTGTACTGCAATATCTCTGCAAACTACTTTAATCAGGTTTGGCCTACTCTTTTACTAAAGCTCACTTGTCAACTATCAATGTCTGCGTGTCATCAGAAAGGTGGTCAGTCTTTCTGAAAGATTTAGTTGTGTCCAGATAAGGTTTGAGTTGCCAGTGAATGTCCAGAGAATGCAAGATCCTTTACCCCTGTTTCATAAATTGAGGGCTTGTTCACCAAGTTCTTACACAACTGTACTTTCTTCAGGATCCTTTGCAAAGATCTGTGGGTCTGGTGAATATTTTCACATCAGTGCTGTAGTACAAGGACATATATTGAAGTTAACATCCTCTGTTTAGGCAGGCTGCTCCTGAATGATACATGCCACCTTTTTTCTCTGTACTTCTGTCAGGAGCTTCATTCAGTCTTAGCTAAATAGATAGCAGAAGGAATGACCAAAACTAGAAATCAGAATTTTGTTCCATGTTCTTTCCATTCACCAAGGAAACTCAAACTCAGTTTTATTTAACATCACCCTTACAATAATACAAAGCTAACAAGGTACAAATGTAAATGCTTAAAAATATAAAGCTGGGTGGCGCAGTGGTTAGTGTTGTCACCTCACAGCAAGAGGTTCTCCAGTTCGATTCTTGGCCAGGGTGCATTCTGTGGGGAGTCTGCATGCCCTCCTTGCATTCGCATGGGTTTCCTCTGTGTACTCCACTTTCCTAACACATTCCAAAGACATGCATCTGGAGTGTTTCTCCCTAGGCCTTGACTGAAAATGGGCTCTGTCCCAGTCAGTCTTTCCTGATAAACAAATGTTAAATAAATAAAATAAACTGTAAAACAGAGTCCTTAGTATATGCAACCATTTTACAGCTTTCATTACATGAACTGGCTTCATGAGGAATGCAGTCATATTATACTGTGGGGAGACACATGGGAAGACAGTGGGAGCATTATCCTCATACTGGAATGTGTTAAACTCAAGATTATCTTGTTAAATCATTTTCTGGCATGAAATGTCACAATTTTTGTGACTTTAGAGTTGTAGCTTTCCTTTGGCAGAGTTTGGTACCATTTTTTTAATCTAAGACTGACGTTTTGAAGGAGTGAAATTTTTGGCAAACTGTCTTGCCATATGGCTGATCTTTAAGCACTTGGAGACAAGCTTGACAACTTAATACTGCTGATCAATAAAGTCCTAGTAAACACTGCAGAACTAAAAGTTGATAGGAGCTAAGAATAGTGCACTTTTCTTCAGTTTTGAAAAAAAAAAAAAAAAAAACACATTTGTAAGGACTAACTTCACTGATTGCCACCCACCCAAAGGAGACATAGCATGACATTCATGATAACCATGCTTCTGTGAAATGGTTGCAACAAAAAGTATGTCTGGAAATAATCAGAGGAGAAATAACCTACATCTTGTGACACTTCCTCATCCAAACCTCCACTGTGACAAATCATGTTTAAGTTGTTATACTACAGGGACAAGTTAAAGATCTTAGAAGCTGCTTAAAAACAGGAATAAATTCCTTTTCTTGAATGAAAAGTTGACCTATTCCAGGACTGTTTATCTAAAGTTGTAGATCTTTTGCTAGTGTGAGGAGTTTGTGATGCAATAACTCAATTCCCACTGTCTCTTGGCACCCCTATACATTGGAGAGAAAGGTGTCTGTCTCACCTGAAATAGCATTGGTACTCCTACAAAACAAGCAGAACACTAAAGAAGCCCCAAGACTTTTAGCTTAAATGGTCCAAAGATACCTACCTGCTTTCAAACAGAACTGATCAGAAATGCCTGTGGGCTTTGGCAAGTTTACAGCTACCTTACAACTAAGACCTGTAATGCTTCAAGTAGTCCAAACATTTGGGTCATTCTGAATGCAGCTACCAGAAGTGCAGTATATCTGCCAAGAAATGAAGTTAACCTCCAGCTATGTGTAGTGCAAACTCCCAACTGATTTTGAAGTCTTGAAATATGAAGAGTTTTCTGAAATGAAAGCCATACTGTTTGTTAGTGTATACAGTGAAGCTTGCAAGCTACAGAAGCAGCCAGCAGGCCATCCATCAAAACTTGTACCATTGTTTCAGAAGTACAAGTACAGAGAGAGATTGTGACATGTAGAAAGCATACAGCAAAAGGAGCACCACTGTAATACATGAAAAAAATGTTATGTGCATTATGTTGTCTGTTTAATATCCCAGACTAACTTAGAGCTCCTACACCAGACTGTTCATTATCACTCGTCTGTGTTGCAAAGAGTGGTAGTCTTGATGTTGAGTACTAATATACACTATTGCTTTACTACACACAGCTTACTTTCCTCTGTCATGAATACCCAACTATGTATGTATACTGTTTGGTCTAGAAACACGTTTCAGTTGTTTTCTTTACACAGAAGGATTCTCCCCTGCACCTGGCCATTGCCAGGCAACATGCAATTAAACAGTTTCATTTTCGTGGTGTATGGATATAGACATACGTGATGGCATTTTCCAGTTAGATAAGCTTTTTTAAAGTTTACTGTTTTATATGTGATTACTGTTAGTCGGAAATAATCAGATTTAAAGGTAAAAAGGAATATCAGAGTTCTTAATGTCCCAAGCACCCTGATAATGTTTTGCACAAGAGTTAAAAGTCACTTAGAAATACATCTGGTGTTTAAATGTTTCCTGGGCAAATTTTCAGTGTGTAGCTTGGTGAGGTCATCCAGGAGTTGTGTGTTAGCAATATTTGAAAGTGACACATTAGGATGGATGAGGATTAATCAAAGCTACTAAAACCAGTATGCACCTAATTTTAGGCCCAGTTTATGGACGCACTACAGATGCCTCAACGTTCTTTTTTTTTTTTTTACTTTCCTTGTTTTTAGCAATTGTGGATATTTAACCAAGACAATATATGGCTAACTTTAGAAAGGATTTTAACATTGTAGTCTGTTTTTAGCCTGGCCGTGTGGCACACAGGAATGGAGCAATGACTGTGACCCAGGCAAAAGGGAATAGACTAAGCAGCCCTAACACTGGAGGAGTCAAGTGGGGGGGGGTGAAGGGAAAAGGTCCCCTCATTTCTCAGGGGGAGGGGTGCACACACTCCACAACACACTACGTAGCTACAGTTTCTATGGCAGAGACTGGAGAAACCAAAATCCCTGCTTCTGGAGGAGGGGTAGGACTGCTTAAAGACAGTGCTCTTTGCTGAAGTGACATGATGTTCTTAACAGTCAGACTTGGCCCTTTGCGCGTCCCCTCCCTTTGTCAAGTGTGCGTGAGGTAGGTCCTTATAAAGGAAAAAAAAATCATGGACCACCACTGCTCACTTCTGAATGATGGCCCGTCCCGGTTGACCCTTTTTCCAGTTATAAGAAATGAATGGGGCTAATTGATGGGCAGTGGAGGCAAAGTGAGTTTAAAAAAATTGTAATTTTAGTCCGTCTTTTCTAGACATATCGGTCCCAAAGGTGAGTGACATGAGAGCATAGAGAATTTGAATGAAAGTATGAAGGATTGCAGATTAGGCAATATGGGGATGGTGCTCTGAGTCAGATCCTATCTCCAAAAGGGGAATCTCCCTGCAAGTTAGAATACTGGCTGTTGACTATGTCTTTCTTTCTTCAAGCCATAAACACTGCTGCAATACGTCTTTCTGTCTTATTAATCTCAACAGTGGCCATTTGTGTTTATCGCTGAGTAAAACTTCCATTCATTCTAAACAAAGGTGGGTGGACAAAGGATTCTGACTTCTTTAGTTATATGAAGGAAAAGTTAAGAAGTTGTAGTAAGCAAAGCACATTACAAAATATGTGAACATATGCATGATGGAAAAGCTATAAATTAATTGTAGGTGACGTATACAGCAATTAAGATAAAATATTTAGTAATGATAAACACGCAGATCCAGGAACTGCAGGCAGAGATGGAAAAACGTTTACTTTTAAAATCTACATTTTACAAATGGTCAAACCAACAGAGAATAGAAAAATGTGAAGGTATCTCTCCTTTCTTTTAACAAGCTCAGCATTTGATGAAAGGAAGGGAGCCAGTCAGGGATATTATGCAACACCGCTTCAAAAGCAGTGGTCTGGTACAAACCATCCCTGCTTGAACATCTCAAATATGGCACTGCCTATCTATTTTTCAAGTAGCTATAAAACATCTTAGGAAAATGACAGGTTCACCCTCATCTATGAGTTAATCTTCCTGATTTGGGAGCACATGACTTGAAGTCTGAGAATTGCAAGCTTTGGTGGCATGGGTGGCAGTTTCATGGGATCCCTAATTTATTGCATTTTAGTGTAGTATGTAAACAGTACACCCACATTAGCTTCTTTCTTCTTACTCAGATCACTAGTGAGGTGCTAAATATGCACATCTGCAGATTTTCTCACAGAGATATGTCACATTTAGTTCACATTCAGTTTTTCAGAGGGTGTGAAGTATCTGCAACCTAATGCAAACTCCTACACTTTTACAGCATATTTTAAGGTTACTTTACAGTGGGTGTTGTACCCCTCTTTAAAAGCTAGCAAGAAGGGTATTTGAGCCTTTACAAATGTGTGGGGTGCAAGAGGGCCCCTCACTTGCTGTCACACACAAAAAGTCTTCACTTTGAAAAGAAAACAAAAAAAATACTTAAAACTGTAGAACTATAGCAAGCTGCTTGCTACAAATGTAACAGGTATCTTGCTACAGTCAATCTGTTTACCCCACAGTGAGTGCTTCTTTTCAACTGTGACTGCAGATGCAATACTGGCATTTGTTAAAATACAGACATTTCATTAACAAATGCTAGTACTGTACTCCTTATTTCTCAGCTGTCCAAAATTCTGCAGACATTTTTGCGTCATATTTTTGGTCTGTTCTTTTATAACAGTTGTGGTTTACTGGCAAATTGTTGAAGATTGATGTCACTAAACGATAAAATAAAATTTGAATTTCAGACTTCATATCTTTCAGAAAAGGCATGCTATTGCAAAACCTGTTATTCTGTCAACTTTCTAAGCTTATGTAAGCGATATTTAAGATGTGTCCTTGATTTTGGGCCTTTCCCTTCCTCATTATCTTTGGCTTTGTCCAGAATTCCTCCACTAAGAGTTTGAGAAGTATGCTAGACTCCTGCACCATCGGCACCTACCAGTCTCAATCCCTGATAGCTTCAGAAGCAAGGAAGTAAAAAAGACCTTCACCTTGAAGACCAAAGGAAAAAATGCAGTCACTCAGTCAGTCAGTGCAACTTCAGACTTTAAAGTTTCATAGTTCATATTGTTCAACTTGTTAAGTGAATTAGAGTAATACTTTAAAAATGCCCCTGATTTTGGGCATGTGTTCCCCATTATTTTTGCCATTGTCTAAATTCTTGATTAAAAAAGTTGAGATGTACAGTTATAGCTTGGGGATCCACAAAGAGAAGCCTAGCTAGAATAGGGTGGAGGGGCAAATGCCCCATGCACAAGGTGTTAGGGGACACAATTGGCAGATGCCGATTGGTCAGTAGTGCAATACAACATTCTTTTCTGTATCTGCATTTCTTGTTGGTACAGAAATTAGTTCTTGTAATGCTTGCACTGTGTAGTATATGTTGTAACATGTGGTTACTACTTTTTTTAAAAGTAAAAGACATTTCTTTTAGCTCTTCAGCTTAGAGATGAAGGGTGCCAGAGTGTACAAATTGGGCCATGCAGTTGCTAAGGCTGGCTCTGGGTTCAGGGAAATGACAGCTAAAGTCTGTCACAGATATTAAAAGGGATTGCCATGTCATGCATCTCATGTGCATCAGACTGGTTGCATTGGTGAAGAACATAATTGGTTTCAGGATCCCTGCTGAGGATACAGCTGGATGATATTTGACTTTGCATATGTTACTTTACTATCCCAAAGAAATGTGATCTTGATATCATCACCATTCCCAGCTGTTGGTAACTTGTACATAGCTTTACAATGGGAATCTCCCAGCAAACCTTCCTGTAAAGGCTTTTTCATCTGATTTTAGATAAGTATTCCAATCTGCTGAGATCCGTGATAACAGTGACTCTTCCACTCCTGGTATATCTGCCTACTTCTTGGAGAGCTCTGAGCTCACAAACGCTTACAGGCTGAAGTGTACCTATATAAATTATTGTAATTAGCTCTTAATATACTGTGTATTGCTTTTACTGTAGCACTCCACTGACATCTAGTTTTCCATGTGATTTCATGCTGTTGTAATGTTATGCTGGCTGTTTCTGGAATTTAACATTAATATTAATTAACTGTTGATTATCGAACTATTTTATTCTTGTTTCTGAAATAAAAAAAATGTATTCATACTGCCATGTCATCTTTAGCCATTTACTTATTTTGTTTGTTTTATGTTACTTGAACTGTTTTTATTGTGTTTGTGTTTGCTTTATTTGTCCACACTGTGTTCTAAAATGTGCCCCCACAAAGATCAGTCCAGTTAATGTTGGGTCTATATTAGAAGACCAAATGAAAAAAAGTAGCGAATGGCAAAACAGCGAAAAGACCGGACCTTGAAGTGCTGTTTGCCAGATCGCGGTACAGTGAAGATTGGAAGATTTGCCCTTTCCTCACTGTAGTGCAATCTCAGAGTTGGTATATATATTTAGCAGGGGCAGACCCCACAATAGCAAGTTCGAGGTCCGGTCTTTTCAATATTTAGACGTTCACTGTTGTTTTCATTCGGTCTTCTAATATAGACCCTTAATGTTTTGTCCAAATGACTGAAGTCATAAGGACTAGACAACACGTGCATATTGTGTGCTACATTATATTGCAAAGAAACTAATGTAATAACAAAAGTAAACAAGGCACAGGATGAAGAAGCCATGTTACTGAAAAGTACAGGTCAGGTTAACTACAACATTTCTACATTGGAAAGATCAAGAATATGCTATCTGCAGAGCATTACTAATTTGTTTGGAAAGCAAATGCTTTAACAGTGAACAAACAGCATAGACCAAATGCTGACGTAATGAGCTGTGAAAAATAATTCTGATTTAAAGTGAATCCATGAGACTGAGAATACTTGGCTTTAGAGATCTCAGCTAACTACTTTTGGATCAGCAGAACTTCTGAAATGCTTTAATGCATTCAAGACAGACATCAGCTTAATGTATATTAAACTGGCTGACAGTATAACAGAAATCCTGATAGCCTTCATAAATAATAAAACATTAACTTGCGATAGACACTGATATTTCTGTGTGCGTGTATGTGTGTGTGTGTGTGTGTGTGTGTGTGTGTGTGTGTATGTGTGTGTGTGCGCACCGCATTGGTTATTCTCTGTTTTTGTAAATGGACCCAGAAACTTGGGGTCAAGAGGATTGAAGTCTATTCTAGTAAGCAATAAACATAAAGATAGAAACTGGAGTTTGTCATTGTGAATATTTTAGAAGTTGTTTTGCATATTCTTTAGAACAAATGAAATGCCCTGAAATTAAGAGTCATAATGTATTTTTCTCCAACAATTAACAGAACACAAACAACAGTATTCTACTCTCCTGAACTATTCAACAAGATTTGCTATGTCAGGCTTCTTTTTACATGACTTTCAGGTTCAGGAAATGTGTTTTAACAAAAAGAAAGTGCAGAATTCTGGAGGCTCTTAAGACAAAAAGGACATTAATGGAGGAGACTGGTGAAACCACAACTGCAGCACATAGTTGCGTATGAGTGGCCCGACATTGCTTTAAATGAATACTGGAAATGTTCAAGCTAGGCTAGGTTGAATATTTGTTTGCTATGGAAGTGTTTGTTTAAGTAATGTTGTAACCTCTGAGGAATTTTATATGAGTTACAGGGCTGTCAAAACTTTGTATTCCTTGGGGATTATGGGGTAAAAGAACTTAAGGTGGGTATAGTGTTGTTGGGTATTATAGTATTTAGAGTTGTGATTTGCACTCGAGTATGGCAGTTTGTTTCATGGGTTGAACTTTTATGAGTCTTTTTTCTTCTAATAAATGCAGTTTGCTCTAGCCTGTTTTACAGCATAGCCGGCTTTAGGCACCAGTGAATCCTGTAGTCGCTGGGGCTCCCCTGGTCTGGGGGGGCCCCCAACCACAGCAAGTTATTTTATGTTGTAATATGTCTGTCAAACCAACAAAAGCTAATATAACAGTCTTGTGTACTTAATAAGCCATGTGGATAACAATAACTCTATCTGCTTTAAAATTCAAAGGTATCCCTGGTAATAGTAATAGCATTTTGTCAAGTAACAGGCTTCACATTTCCATTAAATATTTTACCACTAACATAGTGCCCCTAGCTTAGTTAAATCCTGCTAGTGGACATTATCTCCACTAAAACTAACAACATAGCTAGCTTTAGGTATCTGCAATACCAATGGCTGCAGCAGGAGCTCCCTTTATCATCCCTGTGTGGGGGCCCCACAGAAGCTGATGTTGGTTGAGGAAAAATTAGGGGAAATGCATTTCTTTTCTGATTACACTCTTATGTTTGCTGGGCTTCCTCAAAATGCTAACACCAGTCCAGTTTAGAGTGACTGCCATTAATAAACATCAGAGTAGAATGTCTAGAAAGTGCACAGGGTAACAGCAATGCACATGACTCTTACTGATTTTGAAAACCTGAACCTTTCTGTGTCTGATTTATTTTTTTCTTGAAGCTAAACACTGTTAAAAGTAATAAAAACTGGCTACCTTCTTCAGCAGCAAGGAATACAAGATCAACTTTTGTCTATTTTTATATGCTGTTTGATAACTAAGGTAATAGGTTGATTCTGTGTGAGCCATTTGAGCCACAGGTTGCCTTATAATCCCCTTGTAAGCCAAAGCACTTTTCTATTTTTCAAGTATTTCCGTATGACTGGAATAGGCAGGGCACCAAACAAACCAGTTTCATTCGGACTCCAGATTGATCGAGTGTCCACAAAGAAAGAAGATTACAGAAGGAACAGCAAATTTCTCTGCATTTGAATTACTTGCTATCAGGAGAAGCAGAGCTAAAGACTTTAAAACCTAAATATTCACTTCCATTTTCCAGGTTCTTCCAAGTTTCTTTCTAAGCTGCATCACTGGATAACATGCCATGCAGCACATAGTCATCAGCTGAAACACTCCAGCCATACCTCTCAACTGTCCAGATTTTCACAGAATGTCCAGATTTTTGGCTTTTATTTTTGGTCTGTTCCTCATAAAATTTGTGTTTTTCTGGCAAATCAATGAGACCTGAAGTCACTAAATAATTAATATATATTTGAGTTTCAGACATCATATCCTTCAGAAAATGCATGCTAACACTTTCTAGGTTTCTAAGAACAATATTTAAAATTTGTCTCTATTTTTGGGCATTTGTTTCCTATTATTTTAGGCTTTGTCCAGATTTCTTGCTCTAAGAGGTATGATTCCATCTGCTGCAAAGGAGGGGCCGATGACTACAACCATGCTCCCCCCAACCCCTTCTCACAAAACTAGTTCAGCAAAAGCATGAGAAGGAGAATGTGCATGAGTTGTGAAGCACATTGATATTTACACTAGCTGCTGTCACAGTTGTTAATGATCAGCGAGTCACTCGTCATGTTCCTTCCGTGCTTAGCACTCATTCACACAGCAAAACAAAAGAGTGCCTGAGTGGCCCTGAAAGAGTGAATAGAACCAGGGCGTTACTTCCATGTATATGCAGTCTTACGCACGTATGCCCCCAAAAGTAAGGATTGCGGTTTGTCAGTGATAACTCTGCATTGAAAAAAATATATGCATCTGCATATATAGCATATGCTTGGAGATGGTCTTGGAAGAATTATAGTGATGGAATTTTCCTTGAATTGCTGTCTAAAGAATTCTGTAAGATCATTGAAGTGGTTGGAGACTTTCCTGATGGTCAACACAAACCAGGAAACTTTCTGTTTTTTTCCCCTTTTCTAAAGTAACTGTGCATACTTTGTATGGCTATATTACCATATTAATGTTAGCATATCAAAGTACATTTCAGATAAAGTTGCAGCAGTTTTGTCAGTTCATCCCTCATCAGTACCTCCAAGGGGGCTGCCAGTCTACTCAAGGCTTTCAAATTGAAGGGTGAAAAGGGTCCATGTCTGGATAAAGGTACACAATAAAGAACCTGTCTTGTATTTCCTGCAGCCATTTGTGTCTCTTAATATCTGTTTTTAACCCTCAGCAGCTTGCTTCTTATCATCTACAGGCCTTCTTTTATTTGAAAGACAGGCTGGAAAAAATTACAACAGTACCTGAGTGAGTTTATTGAATCATTACTCTGAGTATGACAGGTAATGACACAATACCTGAGTGCGCTTACTGTATCATTACCCTGAGTGTGACAGGTAATGATTCAGTACCTGAATATGCTTACTGTATCATTACCCTGAGTGTGACAGGTAATGATTCAGTACCTGAATATGCTTACTGTATCATTACCTTGAGTGTGACAGGTAATGATTCAGTACCTGAATATGCTTACTGTATCATTACCCTGAGTGTGACAGGTAATGATTCAGTACCTGAATATGCTTACTGTATCATTACCCTGAGTGTGACAGGTAATGATTCAGTACCTGAATATGCTTACTGTATCATTACCCTGCATGCGACAGCTAATGATACAGTACCTGAGTGAGTGTACTATATCATTAACCCAAGTGTGATACGTAATGGCACCATATCTAAATGAACTTACGAGTGTGACAGGTAATGATTCAGTATCTGAATATGCTTACTGTATCATTATCCTACGTGTGACAGGTAATGCCACCAGTACCTGCATGAGTTTATTCAGGGTACATGATTAAAAATGAAAAGAAAAGCTAGATCCTAATGTTAACACTGTCCCTCTTTCCCAGAATAACTGCCCTGAATACTCTCGGTTAGTGATATGCATAGGGGAAAAATACATTTTCTCACTGATTGAAAGGAGCAGGATCATTCTGCCTGTATTTGTGGTCCCTTTATTGCTCTAAATAGTAATTTTGTTCTAAATTTCCATATGGTAAAGAAATTTACCAATCACACCCAACTGACCTAATTCCTCTTCTTTTTTCCAGGTTGCTCGAATGGGTGTCTCAACAACCATCTTTTTTCTAATTATTCACAGGGTCACAAGCTTAATCCTGTACATCCTGTATACTACTTATAGAATTTTGTTTTTCATATTTCTTTTCCTTGTACTTCCTCCTATTGCATGTTAAATGCAGTATGGTGCCTATTAAAGGCATAAGTTTGTGACTTTAAGTAAAGGATAACTAAGTCCTGCACACTACTATGCATTATACATATTACTGTATCAGTACACCCCATGGTGCACCTGAATTTTTTATTTTTATTTTAATTTAAACAGCAAAAGATGTATGCGTCCCTGTGCAAGTGGCAAGTGTCTGCAAATGTGATGACCATGTCTACCTTATAGTGATACCACTTTGCTACCATTTTTAGGACGTTAGGGAGTCACTGAAAGATAATGTTATTTGCTGCAGTATGAAATTGCTGCAGCTTTATTGCTGTGATAGCAAAAGATTCCTAACATACTGGCCATATAGTATCAGTATGGGGCAGAATTGATAACTGATGATTCTGGATTGCTGCCATATGCAGAATGAGCCCATCGTGTTTCGGCAGGCTTTCAGACTTTTTCTACAGGGCATAATTAAAGTATGAGCTCCCTTTACATTTGGCATTGAAAGTCAGATGTTGCTTACTACTGTGTCTCAATTGGTTAAATGTTGTCACTGCAGCACGGTGAACGAACATGAAACTAGCAGGAGAATGACATGGAGAGGCAGAGCAAAGAACCTGAGAGAGTGTTTTTTGGGGGAGGGTGGTGGTAGCAGGTGGTGTTCTGATGAATAAGCTTGAAAGAGTCCCTGGTGAAATCAGATTTTATTTTACTTTTGGAAGAAAGATGCATGAGTGGTCAGAGACCTAGGTTATTACACTAATTGACATTTTACCTCTCAGAACCCACCTGGGATCTAATCAGTGCTCGAGTGCAAGCATTTGTCCCAGACACAGGTGCAAGCTCCTCTTAGTTCATTTACTGTAATTGTACCTTGGTGATTGTTCTTCCCTATTTTCACACACACACACACACACACACACACACACACACACACACACACACACACACACACACACACACACACACACCACAAAACTAATATTTCAGTAGCTTTAACTCTACCACTTCCAGAACAGAAATATAACTTAAAATTCTAGAACAAATATGTGACCAAGATGAAATCTGCTGTGTCTGCTGTGGTCATCTGCTATGGTTATTTATGTAGTAATTGATTTTTATAGCAGTAAAGCAGTGAGAATCTCATCTTTTTCTGTAGCATATGTGTACACAAATCATTAAACACTTCAAAAATGATTTTAAGTTCCCTTTTCTTAACATAATTTTTACACTTTTTCCTGTTTTAACTCTGAACTGTTGTTTTATTGTGTGATCCATCATCTGTGGTTTTACCACTGAAGTAGGTCAAGATAAAGTCATTTGTGGATCAGTTGTCCTATCCCATCAAACGTAAATAGTCTTAAGTATTTTCATCGGTGCTAAGCTTTTGCTTGTAGCCTAAAGTGCTGGGCCCATCATGGATTTGTTGTATATTCACCAGAAGAAATAAGATTTTGTTTCATCGAAAGATGGTATAGTACCTCAGTCTGTATGGCATAGGACGTTATTCAATATGTTATCACTATATAAATTCTGTACACTTAAGTAAATTATTTCTTGTATTGCTGTGTAACTGCAGTGAAGACACTCCCAAGTGTAAGGAACTGAGAACTGAACCAAAAAAGTAAGCAAACGACACACCAGAATTAACACACACTTCCACAAACCATCAGTCCATAAACTCCGTGTAGCACATCTTAACTTCAGTTTGAAATGTCAACTATAAATATGAGGCATAGCTACATATCTGTTCCCTTTCATTGTGGTAAAGATTCTGAGCTATGCTTCACAGTGGCACCATATGAGGTGGGATAGAATCCCAAAACTCATATTTTGTTCTTTAATTTACTGCTTTGCCCTTCTTTTATTTACCTAAAACAGAGTATGTGGCTGTAGTATTTTATTTTACAGTTGCTCAGTTTCTGAAATGTATTTTTAAAATATTTTATTGACGTTAACAAATTCCATAATAAAACATGCACTATAAATACTGAACTAAATATTTGCAAGATTGCCTTTACATAAAAGTAGGAGAATATATCAAATCACAGCCAACATAAAGATCACAGAATATAAACTAATACTTATCTAGTAAAGAATTCAGTTTTAACCAATAATTATATTCAGAAGTAAATTTTTGTTTTGATTTTAGTAGAATACAATTCATTCTGTGATGGAGTAAATTTACTTTTCAGGTTTTTTTGTACTTAACTTCCTAGCAATGGTTAGCATCCTGTGGAGTAGAATGTGTACTGTGCTCTGTAGTGTATATTTAAGGGACAGATCATCTCAGATTCTGCATTTTGTTTAATTAGTGTTTTGCTTATGCAGTTTTATTAACTGTATCTTCAGGGCAGACCACGTGAGACTTAGTATCTTATCAGCAAAATGCAGTCCAGAAATGTTCATATTTTCCAGCTGCATCTCTTATAAGCATGTCCTTCCAGGTGCTGCCCCAATACAGAAGGAAATAATCTGTAATTGTACATTTGAACTTCATTACAGCCACTGTGCTGAGGACATGTACAGGAGATGTCTGTAATGCAGACGTTGCTCAGTGGGGCTACAACAACAGTCCGGATTAACACAGTGATAGTAATACAAATAATACATTCATTCTTTAGAGTGACTTTCATAAAGATACGTGGATTGGAATACGACCCAGGAGAGGGGAATACGGAAGGGTTAAGCTTCTTCATTCCCATGGTGATGTTGGAGCACCTCATTGAACAGATATTAGGGCTCTCTATATGGTCTGGGACAACCACTGAAATTGTACTACACAGAAATGTACAGATTTTACTTGCTTACATCCTTGATTTTTAGTGATTTGTTTTCACCCATTTTTTAAAATATTCAGAGAAAAGTAGCCATGCTAATCATATTTAATTTCATCATTATTAAACAAGTAGATTTACCAACTATGTTCAGTTTTTCAGTTAATATATTGTGAGTCTTTGCTATATGTGGGTAGAACAAAATGCCTACATTAATGCTTTAGGCAGACAAGAACAAATAAAGGTTGAAAGGCATTTGATCATAACGTAAGTGGAAAACATTTTTTTTGCATTTATTTAATATGAAGAATTTTTGACATGTATTCAAACAAAGCCTTTCATATGCAATCCAAACCAGAGTGAAAAAATGATAAATGTGTAATTTGTACCTGATGACTATCGAATACAGTCTGTTAGAGTAGTACCTCGGAACAGCAGCTTTAGGAGCTTTGTAGAATTCAGTGAATAATCACCATGCTACTTGATATACACAAGTCAGATGTAAATATATTTGTATTAACCTCAAGATTATTCTGTAACCATGATTTTGAGATTGCATGCCCATACAGCCAGTGTTGGCTGTTGGTGAAGCACCCTCCAAGAGGAAAAAACGCTGAGAGAAGAAGGGAGCCACTTTTGAGATTCCTGTACAACTGAGTTTCCTCTACTACCCTTGCTAAAGAGGCCCTGTGGATATCAAACTAAGGAACACAATCCTGAATAGGATTTAACGTCCTCCCCACTAAGACCGTCTACACACTGTAGACCTTTTGAAACCTGTACAACTGAGTTTCCTCTACTACCCTTGCTAAAGAGGCCCTGTGGATATCAAACTAAGGAACACAATCCTGAATAGGATTTAAAGTCCTCCCACTAAGACCGTCTACACACTGTAGACCTTTTGAAACCTGTACAACTGAGTTTCCTCTACTACCCTTGCTAAAGAGGCCCTGTGGATATCAAACTAAGGAACACAATCCTGAATAGGATTTAACGTCCTCCCCACTAAGACCGTCTACACACTGTAGACCTTTTGAAACCTGTACAACTGAGTTTCCTCTACTACCCTTGCTAAAGAGGCCCTGTGGATATCAAACTAAGGAACACAATCCTGAATAGGATTTAACGTCCTCCCCACTAAGACCGTCTACACACTGTAGACCTTTTGAAAGTATGTCCTACTGTTGTACTGTTTAATTTTACTCTCCAGATTATTTGACTTCCCTCCCAGGATAACCAGCAGCCTACCCCCCCCCCCTATAATACTCAATTCACTTCTCTCATTCCCTCCTTCTCCAGCTCTATCCTTGAGGTAACTCTCCCCCCTTCCCTAACTTTTTCACTTGAGGAACACTGTTTGCTGTGTCTCTCAATTCCTAGTCTTGCCACCAGGTGGCGCCCTGCTTACTGTGGGACACACTATTTTTTCCCTTATTCCCTCAGTAGACCTCTGCTTCCTGCTATCCCCTACACCTAAACCCCTCTCTTTTTCCACTACTACCACCTGTGTCACCTTACCTAGCTATCATCTACTTTTTTACTCTCCCCTATCCACCACACATCCCCCCCTGCATATTAACGCTATTGCATACCCCTACCCTACACTAAATATAGTGTTTTCTCTTCTTCTCTGATTGTTTTTTGCCACTGATTTCCCCTCACTGGCTCTTCCTGGATGTTTCTCTCACCTTTCTATTCTTGATCCTTTTCTCCCTACCTTACCTACGTTGCTCCCTTTCTTCTCCCTTTTCTACCCCCTCCCCACTTTGAACCTACTATACACACCCCCTACTCCTTACTGTTTTTTCTCCCTCTCCTTTCCCACTCTAGATCACTTCTCTTGCTTTCATATCTTCTCTGTCCCATTCCTCTCTGTCTTTCCTATCCCCTATAGACTTTTGCACCATCATCCTCCTGAGCTCTGTTAACTTCCAGGCCCAAGCACTCGCGATCATTGTCTTCTTGCACTCCTACTCTCTGCTTACCCTGCCCACCCCTTCCCCCCACCTGGTTTCACTTCCAGTTGCATCCTACAAATATACCCTTGTCTTAGCCGTTTCATCCCTATATACCGTCCCTTCGGGCTGCTGTGTCTTCTCGGGCTGGAGTTGATTATCCCATGTGAGTACTCTGTGGCATTCGATGTACCATGTTATTGTTGTACTGTGATGTTTTACAACTGTCCTGTTCCACTGTATGAACGATATATTATTTATTTGCTGGCTGTTTAGGTATTAGCTCTGCTTGCCTTTTTATAGTTTCATGCTCATTATTGTGACTCTGGGAACCACGTGGAGCGCCTTTGCGGCTGGGACTAACTGAAACCGGTTTACCCCTTACTAACTGAAGCCGGTTTACCCCTTACCACGGCTTATGTGGCTGTGCCCTTACCTTCCCCTATTGATCGCTGGAGGAGCCTAGCCATTTCCTAATCTTTATTAAAGGTTAGCCTTGTGATTTATCCTTTAATCAGGCTACCTTCCTCAGCGGCAGTGCTTATTGGTCTGCTAGCTACAGCGTTTGACTCTTTTCATCCTTGTCGGACGCTCGAAGAGCTAAACCACCCTCTAGGATTTAATAGCTGTTTTCGCTTGTAATCTTTATCTCATCAGGTCCTCACTCTCAGCGATAGTGTCTGCCAGGCTTTAATAGAGGACCCGCTCGTGAATCCTTATTTAATTAGGCTTACAGCGGTAGTGTCTTTCGCTCCGTGTGTTATAGCATTTGGCTCTGTTTTCAGTGCTTGTAGGACGCTGAGGTCCTAAGCCGCTTTATTGATATTTATTAGTGGTTACGCTTGTATTTCGGCAACTATTCCAGCCCAATAACGACAGCGGCAGTGTTCCACTTCCCTAAGTTGCATGTATAACCTTAACTAGTGCTCCTGTAGCTCTGCCCGAGCATTTCTCTGCTAGTCGCTTTATAGAAGTAAGCCATGTCTTTTTAATGCTTGTTTTACCTCTTCTATTCCAGCAGCTCCGTAGAGCTAAACAATCTTTATTTAGTGCTATGAACTAAACCATGTTTTTAGTGCCTGTTTTACCTCTAATATCCCAGCAGCACCATAGAGCTAACCCATGTTTGCTTAGTGCCTATAGTGTTTAGGTTTGTCCTACCTCTAGTATTCTTGCAGCGATTTAATACTAATAGTGTACTCACTCTGCTTGACTTAGCGCTAACCTTTCTAACTAGGATAAGTAGCGCCTTTTACTCCTGGCTTCCACATGGTCCCCAACTCCGAATACTTGCATTCTAAGGGTGGATACAGCATTTAAAATACTAGCTTTACCAATGGTACGTGGCTATTTCACTGCCTGTACACACTGCTCTTTACAAACTACCAGTTAGCTTTGTTGTGCCAGTAATGCCCCTGTATCCAAAACGACAGTTTTAAGGCCTATAATACGATGCTACAGTATTTTTACAGTGTATCTTTCACATGGTCCTATAATTAATTGTTATAAAGGATAGGCTGTGGATGTTGTGGTTTGCCATTGTCTTTCTGTTAACTGAAACGCCTTGTTGCTCATGTTAAAAGATTAACTTAGTTGCATGTCAGGATTTATGCTGCGAGCCTCAGTGACGCAGTAGTACTCATCTATAGTACAAATGTATGATCCTGCTGTATGGTTACCATCTGTCTGAATTTGACTGTTTTTATTTAGTCTTTGATTTAGTTTTATTAGTCTCTGTATTGACCTTTAATCATAGTTACATGTTCTGGTTATTTTGTTACATGCTTCCATGATTTCTGAATGTACTTATATTTGTCTTCTCTCTCTTTCTATATATTTACCAGCCTGTACAACTGAGTTTCCTCTACTACCCTTGCTAAAGAGGCCCTGTGGATATCAAACTAAGGAACACAATCCTGAATAGGATTTAACGTCCTCCCCACTAAGACCGTCTACACACTGTAGACCTTTTGAAAGTATGTCCTACTGTTGTACTGTTTAATTTTACTCTCCAGATTATTTGACTTCCCTCCCAGGATAACCAGCAGCCTACCCCCCCTCCTATAATACTCAATTCACTTCTCTCATTCCCTCCTTCTCCAGCTCTATCCTTGAGGTAACTCTCCCCCCTTCCCTAACATTTTCACTTGAGGAACACTCTGTTTGCTGTGTCTCTCAATTCCTAGTCTTGCCACCAGGTAGCGCCCTGCTTACTGTGGGACACACTATTTTTTCCCTTATTCCCTCAGTAGACCTCTGCTTCCTGCTATCCCCTACACCTAAACCCCTCTCTTTTTCCACTACTACCACCTGTGTCACCTTACCTAGCTATCATCTACTTTTTTACTCTCCCCTATCCACCACACATCCCCCCCTGCATATTAACGCTATTGCATACCCCTACCCTACACTAAATATAGTGTTTTCTCTTCTTCTCTGATTGTTTTTTGCCACTGATTTCCCCTCACTGGCTCTTCCCGCTCCGTTCGCTCCGCTCACTCCGCTCCCCTCCCTACCCCCAATTCCCACCCACCCCCAGGGTCCCTACCTTTATACTTACTCTGCCACACCTCCAGTTGTCTCACTTCCTGCCCCACCCTAACTGAATAACTCTTTACTCCATTCCTACCACCTGACCCACTCTCCAGATTCCTAACTAACTGCCACACCCCACTCTCCACCTTCCTAAACTACCTATTACTACACTTGCTATCAGCTCTCTCTCTAAACATGCCTTTTTGCCTCAAACTATTGCATTCCCTACTACTCCTTAACATCCTTCTTTTATACTACACTTTTACTTCATACGAATATCTTACCCTCAGCCAATCTCCTAATGTAGCCAAACACACTACCTCTGTACTTCCTCTATCTGAACAAACACATATTAATATCCTATCATCCTGCCCCTACCTCCCCCCTCTCTACCACAAATTACACCATATCAAATTTCTAACCACAAGACGGCTTTATCTTATACCATACAAAAACTCGAAGATATTTCATATTCCACAAACACTTTTACTGTTACATGGGGACATCCACCCCAACCCTGGCCCCAATAATCCTCCCACCCACACCCCTGCCAATCACATTGCCAACAACCTTACTTCTCCTTTCTCTAATGACTCCCTCTCTATAGCTCACCTAAATATTCGTAGCATCAATAATAAAATCACACAACTCCATGCTTTAATTGACTTCTATGCCTTTGATATTCTTTGCCTCACTGAAACTTGGCTTAAACCAACTACCAAAGACAACGAAATCACTCCCCCAGGCTATAGCACCTTAAGACAAGATCGCCTTAACAAAAAGGGTGGGGGAGTGGCCTTTCTATACAAATCCCAACTGCAGGTAGCCTTAATTGACTCCCTGCCCCCCTCCCCAGGCAATGCTGAAATACTCTGTACCAAACTTCAAGTGAATAAAAACAAAGCCATTTATATAATATGCTCCTACATCCCTCCAGGCAATAACTTAAATACACTGGAAAATATTCTTAGCTGGGTCTCCTGTAGCTTTCCTCAAGAAACCATAATCTTAGGAGACTTTAATATAGATTGGTACTCCTGTACCTCTCCAAAACCTACCTTTCACCTTAACCTTTTTAACTTTCAACAAACCATAACATCCCCTACTAGAATACACAAATCTACCAACAAACAAGCCATCCTGGATTGGATACTGGTCAACAACAATCCCCTCTCTTATAAAACTGGAATACTCCCTGACAATATCAGTGATCACCTCCTCACCTACATTACTAAACAAAAAATCAACAATCCCAAACAGGCTTCTTATCGTACTGTATACAACAAAACAAATTTTAACCTGTCAGCTTTCCGTTATGAACTCAAAGAATATAACTGGGCAGCTCTAAAACACCTCCCAATTGATGAAGCAGTTACCCACTTCAACAATACTTTCCTACAAATTCTCCAGCATCATGCACCATCCCGATTAATTAGAATAGGCTCAAAAGCAGCCCCCTGGCTTTCAAAAAATACCAAACAAACTATGCTAGCTAGAAATAAATCATGGACAAAATGGAGATCCACGAAAAACCCATCTGACCATCAAACTTTCAAGAACCTGAGAAATACAACTAAGAAACTCACCTATCTGGATAAAAAGAATTACTACCTGAAGTACCAACAAAACCAAAATCAAAACCCCAAACACTTCTGGTCAGGAATCAATAAACTGCTCCATCCAGGGAACACCAAAACTCCTACACCTACTAGCCTAGCCCAAACCCAACTCAATATAATAGCCAATACCTTCAACAACTTCTTCTCTGAAACAGTCTTCTCTCTTGCAAACACCATGACTCCCCCCCCTTCCCTTCAAATAACCTCTCCTCAAAACAGCACCCCCACACTAAAATTTAATACAATCTCCACAACCTTTATACATAAGTTACTCTCTAAACTTAAACCTTGCACCCCTTCAGCTGACAAACTTCCAGCTGAATATCTACAACTAGCAGCAGCTGAACTAGCTTACCCAATCTCCATATTAATTAACAGAACTATAACTGAATCTACCATCCCATCCTGCTGGAAAATCTCCCATATCATTCCCCTCCATAAAGGAGGTAACTCCAACGAACTTTGTAATTACCGACCAATAGCCCTTCTATCCCCACTATCTAAAATTATGGAACGTTGCATTCACCATCAGCTCCTGTATCATCTCTTGCAAAATAACCTACTCGTAGACTCACAACATGGTTTTAGGCCCCACCACAGTACTTCCACTGCCCTCCTCTCCTTCACAGACGTGATCAACAAAAATCGCAATAACAACCTCTACTCCTCTGCATTATTCATTGACCCCTCAAAAGCTTTCGACATGGTGAACCATCAGCTTCTCCTAGATACTTTAAAATCCCTCTCACTTGATCCATCTGTACTACAGTGGTTTGACTCCTACTTGAAAGATAGAAAACAAGCAGTCCTCTGGGACAGCCATCTATCCTCTCAGCTCCCTATCACTATTGGTGTCCCACAAGGTTCCATCTTAGGCCCCCTACTTTTCTCCATTTTTATTAATAACCTACCAACTTCACTTCCTACAACCACTTGTATACAGTATGCTGATGATTCCACTCTCATCTGCTCTGCTTTATCTCCAGAAGAACTCAACTCCTCCACCCAAAAAGTCTTTACAGCAGCAGAAAAATGGTTCCCACACATCTGTCTCCTCCTTAATCCCAAAAAAACTAAATTACTACTTTTCACCCCCACCCTTAAATCTGCCCCAATCTCATTTTCCATTATGTCCTGTAATGGCACTATCATCAAACCTGACTGTTCCACTAAACTACTAGGCATTACTATAGACAATCAGCTAAGCTTTGACTACCACATTGATCTTACCATCAAGACTGTTAATAAAAAATAGGTGCCCTCTACAGACTAAAGCCTTTTCTTACTGCCACTACCCGAGTGTCTCTCGCCCAAACTCACCTCATCTCCACACTATTGTATGCCTCTCCATCTTTTATCAACCTTTCAAAAGCTAACCTTCAAAAACTTAACACAGCATACCATAGTATTGCCAGGTTTGCCACAGGTTCCCCTTTCCGTACTCATCACTGTCTCAATCTAAAAAAACTCAATTGGCTAGAACTTCAGAACATAATACTTCTACAACAATTAGTCATCACTTATAAAATTCTACATTACCCATCCAACACACCCATACTTAACAACCTCATCACCCCTTATAAAAATCTCACTTCCCTTCGCTCAGCCAGTAAGCTTCTAGTAACTACTCTCAAATCCCACAATAAAGCAGGTGACTCCTTATTTGCCAACACTGTAAGATCATATTGGAACAAACTTCCCATATACCTGACCACCCTAGGCTCATCTCACCTTTTCAAAAAACAAATAAGAAACCACTTACAAACCCACTGGCTATGCCCATGCTCTAATCCTGACTGAGCTCAGCAATATATTCCCCTATTTCTAATTCCCCCTTTTTTTCTCACTCATACTGGTTGTTCTCAACCTTTGATGTTTTCCCTATCCTAACCCACCTGCAGTACTCTCTTTCACTTTTTGCTCCTACTATATGCTATAACTACGCAATTTATCATCTCTTCTTTTTCTAACTTTATGCAAATCTATTCTATTCTTATCTCGCTCCTATACTAGTGCTCTGGCAAAAGTTGTTCTATCCCAAATTGTAAATAGTGTACAGTTCATTTGACTCTCTATCTGTCAGCTTATTTCAATTCTTCTCCCTTACGAGTCAGTCTTATTATAGCAATTTCTACTAAATAATGTTGCCTCTCCTTTGTTTTTTCTTGTTATAATACTTCTGCATTTCACTACACCAATAACAACTTTGTCCTTTATTTGCTTGTATGTTTACATTTTTTGTATGATTGGTTCTGTGTTGAGTGTGATTTTAATTATTGTTCTTTTTATTGTAATTTACTAGTCTGTTAATGGAGCATTTCTCCTCGGGCCTCTGCTGAAAATGGACATTGTATCCAGCCAGACTAGCCCGGTTAACAAATGTAAAATAAAAAATAAATAAATAAGGGTATAAAGCCCAAATAAAAAAAAAATTAGTATAAATCATGATTTTGAATATTTTAGTTTTGAAATGAGACTTGCTTTGTACGTTTTCACTCTTATCCATTATGATGTTGTACATTTACAGTGACCCTAATGTTCTCTTAGTTGACTTTCTTTCTAATGTACAGTAAACTCTCAGTTAACCACCACCCATGAGGACTGGTAGATTTGGTAGATGCCATATACCTGTAGTTTCTGGTTGTTTGAGAGTTACTATTAAAAATAGGCATGGCTAATACAGTACGCTATACTATTTGTTTGGTTGACTTATTCTCAGGTTGGGGAGAGAGGGCATTTATTCCTATCTTCCTTTTTCAAACTGTAAAGCTCTAAAAATGTAAGGTATGTTTCTGTGTGTGTGGGGAGGTATGTTTCTGTGTGTGGGGGGGGGGGGGACAGAAAGTGCAACACATGAAAATTATACTGTATGTATTCAGTTTTTTTTGCCTGTTGCTTGAGTTCCAGGTAATTGAGAGTTTACTGTATTTAGAAAACATCGAAGAGAAACAGAAACAAGATTACTTACAAAACAAGTTTAGTGAGTTCTTTAGAGATAACTGTGTTCTTTCTTCTGCAAGGCAGAGCTAATGTGAACAAATGAAACCGTCCCAAAATATACCTCTAAAGATGCTACTGTGAGAAAGTCTGTCCCTTCCTTTAGTACTATATATTAATTAAATATAATATTTTATCATTGTAATTAGCGAGTGCAGTATCCATTACTCTCACTAAACTGAAATGTGTAACATTGACTGGTTGGTCGTTATCAAGAGCATCTATGAAAGCATTCAGAATTGTCAAATTGATAATACATTCTTTTAATCCATGCTGCTGTGTAACACTGACTTGTTCATATAGGTTGACATTAAGCAAATAGCAAGCAGCACATGAGCATTTAGTGTATGTGGTTGGGCTGACTGAAATTTGCTTAGGTGGGTTATCTTTTTTCATAAGGGTTTATAAACTGAAGGGATGTTGGTCTTTCTCCATTCCAAGGAAATGGAATTTTCTCTTCAGTTTATTAAATATTAGTGAAAAATATGTTATTCCTTGATAAACTTGTTTAAGATAAAATCATAATCCTTATCTGATCCGGGAGTGATTCATCCATTTTAAAATTTGTGTTTGTCCACAACTGACTGACTAAATGGAATCATTGTCTTGTTTTCCTTATCATTGCTTTTAAAAGCAGTAGAAACTTGAGCTACAGCTGGGAACAGGCTTCTGAATTCTCTATTGAAGCCTGTTTTATGGGGATCTTTTTTCAGTATCTGCTATACTCCTGCTTCACAAAGCAGTTGTGGTTTGGTCTTATGTATGCCTAACAAATTGTAATGAAAATCTCCTCACTTTATTACTGTAACGTTCCCTGTTCCTCAGTGAAAGTGTTGTTGAATATTTATTGTTAATATTTTCAAAAAACAAAATCCATGATATATAATAGCAGATCTCATCATTCTATCAGCAAATTCTCAATTAAAGAATTTTAATCATATTTGAGCATCCTGGTTAGTTGTTAGTAAATGGCCCATATTTTGCCTGTTTATTCAAATTTTTAAGAGGCATTGTTCCACATTTACAAGACTAAAAGTACGTTTGTAATCGTTGGTATTCTCTCATATTGCAGTTATTGTTTTACACCATCCTGAATGTGTTTCTTAAACTGTAGTGTAATTTACTTTAGGAAATTCTGTAGTAATGAACCACATCATATCTCTCAACCTCTAAGTGCAAGAAATCTGGAGAAGTATTGCTGTTACAAACCAGAAAGATGCTAGAATGACAGGATTTGTATTAGCATGCATTTTCTGAAAGATCAGAAGTGTGAAAATAAAATATGTAGTTATTTACTGACTTCAATCCTCAGCGATTGCCAGAGAGCTACAAATTTTATGAGGAATGAATTAAAAATGTGACACAGAATTGTGGATATTCTGCGAAAATCTATACAGTTGAGAGGTATGTACTGCATATGTTCATTTTGGTCCTGAATACTGTGCTGGAAACATATAAACAGATGCCCTGTTGTGCCCCTCTTCAAAGATTTACATCTGAATGCCTGTATTATGTTTCCTGTGGATGTTATGCTTAGCAAGTGTAATTAAAAATCGGAATCATTTTGATCACTGCTGCAGTAGCCTTAGCTATATGAGTTATATACATCCTGCCACGCATATAACAGCCGGCCAGCATCCACAGCTTCAGTAAACATTCCACTTGTTCAGACAGGCAGCTCAAGCTGAGCTGCCTAAAAACACAGGTTTGAATGCCAAGCCCTTTAGAGATGTCCTGCTGCTGAAGAGAGCACTCCTCTGCAGACTTTCAAGGATCAATGGTCAGCTTCATCTGATACTTTGCTGGGCAGATAAGTTTCCTTTGGGAAAAAAACCTTTCTCATTTTAAAGCTGTTTTTTAAATATACTTTCTGGTTAGGTATTTTTTTTTAATCTAGGAGTTTGTGTTTTAACAGACTGTCATGAGACTTAACTGTGGCAGCCGCGGTGGTGCAGCGGTAGCGTTGTTGCCTCACAGCAAAAGGTTCTCCTGTTCGATTCTTGGCTGGAGTGCCTTCTGTGTGGAGTGTGCATGTCCTCCCCGCGGTCGAGTGGCATTCGAAAGACATGCGTGAATTGGCGTGCCTTCGCTGAAGGTTGGGTGTCGGGCTGGCAACTCAGAACCATAAAAATATACTGCCAATCATTATCGGACCGGAGTTCTGCTGTGGCGACCCCTAACCGGGAAAAGCCGAAAAGATTGCATGAGACTTAACTGCACTTTTAAATTTCAGTGCACCTTTTTCCTATCAGTTTAAAAGTAGTTGAAAAACATTTTTTTCTGTGGAAAAAACATATTCATTTTACTTTTTGGGGCTGGCAAAATGTATTAAGTGCTTTTTACTGTATTTTTGGTGGGAGAAGTGACTTTTAACAACTTTACATTTTACTGGCTTATGCTGCTTGTTTTCCCCATAAAAGTGGCACCATTTTCAGCTTGACCATGGAATAAACTACTTGTCCCATGGTCAGCCCTTTTTCCATACACAGAAAGAAAAAGTTGAGCAGTCAGTCTTTGCCAGCACAGCAAGCTATCAGTTTGCCTCAGTTGCAGGTGGATGACTCTGCTGTCACCAAAGCTAGTTCATCAGACCACTCATTTTTTACCTAAGATCCCTCTAATGTAGCACCCACAGCCACTACAGACTGTCAGTTAGCCATGTCCTCTGCGGCTGTTGGGGTCCTCTCAGTAGTCAAGGGAGAGTCACTCTTGTCTCTCCTGGAAGAGGAAATGGGAAATAATTCCCTGTTTAGGCAGAATGTTGTATCCTTCCTGGGGAAGCAGCTGTTGCCCTAAATGACTCTGTTGGCCAATTTTTCCTATCCAAAAACAAAAAAGAAAGAAATCTAAATATTTTCTGCTCCTGCTCAAATTAACCTGGACAGGAGTAGTTTACTAGATCTGGCTCATGGTCTAATTCAGGCTATTGATCCCTCTATTAAGGTAGTTTCTAGAAAAAGAAAAAAGGCATGCCTGTTTTTCTGAAGAGATTCAAGAATCTGAACTTGGACAGGAAAACGAAGGGACAGATGTAGGAGTTTTTCCACAGATTTCTGATTAAGACTTTGGGGAAAACCGTTTCTGATCCTCCTGGGGGGTCTCTTTCTCTGAGACTCTTTCCATAATGTGATGATGTTTTTGGTGGAAGAACACTGAAGTTTCCCAGTCCCTTAGAAAATACTGTGAGCTGTTACAAACATAATGTCTAGAACCTTCGACCATTCCTGTCAGCATTGGAGGATGTATGTGTGTGTGTGTGTGTGTGTGTGTGTGTGTGTGTGTGTGTCACTGTCTGCAATTTTCCTGATAGCCTACTTCCCCTAAAAAAGCATATAGACTGTATAAACTTCCTCAATGTTTTAGGATTTTCTACACTGTGTACACTTTTATGTACTCATGGCAAACCTGACCCAGCAGCTATAGCTTTAGTTAACCCCACTGCTGCTAAACATTTCATTAATTTCAATCCTAAACTTTTTGACACAAATGGGAAAATTATTGACAAGTATGGGGAAAAGTCTGTGCTTCTCCAACTTTGATTTTCAGAATTTTGACTTCAACAGGCTCAAATGTTTATTCTGACCAATTGTGAAAGTATGAGGAATGTTTTGTCTGCAGTTTCTTCTTGTGAGGAAAAATCTACTTTAAATTATTTTGTTTCCTCCATCGTACGGCTCGCATCTCATTGATTAAAGTGTATGACTTTGTCGATTCTTCTTCCATAGCTTTGGCCACTAGTGCTGTTTTGAGGAGGTGTACCTAGCTGCATTCTCAGAGTCTCCCAGAGATGTGAAAAATGAGAGTTAATTTCTCCTTTAGTGACATTTAGTTTTTGGCTCCTTTGCTACAGAGGTTATCAAAAAGTGTGATGAGAGGGGCAAGGTGATACAAAGAATCTCCAAGAGTTTTCTGCCTTCCTTTTCCAAATTTCCTAAGGAATTCTCTAACCCCTCGTCCAGTTTTGGCAAAAAAAAAAAATAGTCTGTGCAAAATGTTGGCAAACAGATGTTTAAGAAGAAATGGCAAGGGAGTTCCAAAAAGAATACAGGAACTCCAGCAAGCCAAAATGACTTTTTAATGAGGGACTTGATTCCCTCCCCCTCCCCCAAAATACTTGGCCAGTCCTCTTTTCCTTTCTAGAAAGTTTGAATCTCTACTTCTGTCTTTAGCAACAGTTTCAGACAAATGGGTTCTGAAAATCATTTGTCAAGATTACCTATGGTAGTGGGAGGAAATTCCTACTTTCCAGGGAGTAGTTCCTCATCCACTAGACCAGACTCCTCTTTCTCCCCTTGTCCTTCAAAATATGTTGCCTCAGGAAGTAATAGAGCCAGTTCTTCCTTCCCAGTTTGGGAAAAGTGTTTATTGAAGGATGTTTTTGGTGTTAAAGAAAATGCTTGTAGACTTCCTCATTTAACCTTCCTGGTAACACTAGATATAAAAGATGCTTATCACATTCCTATTCATCCAGACTTAATGCATTTCTAAAGTTTTTGTGTGTCTGGATCACATTATTAGTTCTCTGCCTTACCATTTGGACTATCCAGTGCACCAAGAGTGTTCACAAATGGACTAGCTTAATTTATAGTTCATTGAAGGCTACAGGGTATCTACATCTTTCCATATTTAAAAGACGTGCTTAGTCTTTTTCAAAGTGTCAAGAATCTCTCACTTGGGTTTGAGATTTGTTACGCAAGCTGAGATTCCAAGAGAATATTCAAACATTTTTTTTTACTGTCTCACAGGATTGTGTTCCTTGGGTGTCTGCTCATAGAGCTATTCTTCCACAGGAAAAAAAAATAGATCTATATCTAGACCTACCTCTAGAATTTTTCACACTATACCTCAGGATTTTGGATCTCATTGCGTCTCCTGATTCCTCTGGCAAGACTCCAAATAAGAAATATACAGTGATTTCTGAAGTCTCTTTCATCCTGGCACCAATGACAGTTATTTTTTTCAAATCCCAGTCCTGGTATTTGTCAGAAGAGAAATCTTTTGGTGACAGCAAATATCCCTACATCCTGGAATTCACTTCCCACTGCTTCCTGTTCCAAAGTGGTCTGTCATCACATATAATTCAGACTTTGCTTGGGGAGCAGTTTCAGGAAGGATAAAAGTGTAAGGTGTTTGGGACACCAAGAACAGATGCAAGCACATAAATATAAAGCAGATGCTTGCTGGCACTAAACTCTCTGAATCATGTTTGGTCCACTGGACATCTTCAGGTTGCTACAGACAGTACCATAGTCATGTGATACATTAACAAGCAATGGAGGAACCAGGTCTTACCGAATTTGTAGACTAGCCATGTTTGCTTGGGCTAGAGCTTTACAGCACAATCTCACTCTACAGGCATCCTGGCAGAGCAAACATGTGTGGCAGACAAGTTGAGTAGGGCAAAGACAGACTCTCACAAATGGAAACTAGATCAAGGGGTCTGCCGAGATTTGATCTGTCTGTGGGTAATTCCACAAGTAGACCTGTTTGCATCCTCTCTGAACAATTAGCTGGCAATATTCTGTTGCAGGACTCCATAAAATAAGGCCTGGGAGACAGATGCCTTTGTCTTTCCTTGGACTGGAATGTTCCTGTATGCTTTTCCACCCCTTCCACTGATATCCAGGAATACTTCTGAAGATTCAGAAGGAATCCCCCAAGATCATTGTGGTGACCAGTTCTGGCCCAGGCAGCAGTGATTCTCCCTTCTTTTGGAATTATTGTATCCATCCATCTCTCAGATGTTCGTATCAGGTGTTCAAATTTTGTGAAGGTCACAAGTAGGAACAACCTGTGTCAAAACAGTCTATTTCCAAATGGTTGTCTAAGGATTTTACTTTTGTTATTCTCACCACAGCAAAATTATTCCACAGCCAGGGACACTTACCACAAGCTTCCTCACAGAATGGATCTACTCGTATAAGAACAGGGGTGTTTGATACACCCCTATAATGATCAGCTTCAATTAACTGCCTGAATTATAGGGTCCTAATTCCCTTTAGGCACCTGTTTACTGAGGACGTGCAGCAGGTACTAATGAAGGCAAGAAAGCCTGCTTCTAGAAAATCGTATATTAGAAAATGGAAAAGATTTTCTAGTTGGTGCCAACAAAAAAAAACAGCACCCATTCAGGGATGGTGTTTCTCTGGTTTTGCAATATTTGTGTGAGTTAATATAATATTCTTTGGCCTCTTTTACTTCTCCATTAAGGTTCATTTATCAGCAATTTCAGCATTTCTACCCATGGGTCCCCTCTTTCATTGCATTCTCATATCAACATGTTTTTGAAAGGGTTATGAATAAGAGACCTCCAAGAAAAACGGTGGCACCTTCTTGGGTTCTTAATTTTATGTTCCAGTTGAACCAGCTCATCAGGCTGACTTGAGGTTCTTAACATAAAAAACTTTTTTACTGTTTGCTCTGACATCTACAAGAAGAGTTTCTGAATTTCAAGTTCTTGTGGTGAGTCAGCCATATCTCATTTTATACAGAGACAGAGTTTCTATGAGAACTAATCCTCCTTTTACGCCTAAAGTAGTATCTGAGTTTACATTAATCCAGATGTATCCATCTCTCAGATGTTCGTATCAGGTGTTCAAATTTTGTGAAGGTCACAAGTAGGAACAACCTGTGTCAAAACAGTCTATTTCCAAATGGTTGTCTAAGGATTTTACTTTTGTTATTCTCACCACAGCAAAATTATTCCAAGCATGGGCAAGTGCCATTCCACCAGGGCTTTGGATTTATCGATGGCTTTTTTTGGAAAGGGTTGGAATCTAGAATTATTCTGGAAGCAGCAGTTTGGTCTTCTGTACATGCTTTTACAGACAACTACAAGCTTGATTCCTTCTCTGTATGTAGATCAGGATTGGCTAGGACAAATCTACAGGGGCTCCTGGACCCTTCCCCTTCCACCTCCCAGATGTTTTTATTTTTTAACAGCTTTATTGAATTATCACTTGTAACATAGGCAGACTTAACATTTATATAAAAGTAATCAAACCATATTAACATGTTCACATTTACAAACAGTATACATCACATATATTGTTCTCTACAATGTAATCAATTCAACATTATATAAATTGTTCAATTTCTGCCTTCTCTTCAACCTCATTCCTCCTCCTGAATATTTTTCTGCATGTATTGTTTCCACAATTTCCATTTTTTCTATGTAATTTACTCCTACCCTTTTCTAAAGATCCCACTGCCTGTTCTTTTATCTCTTACAGTATTCACTGCTTCAAGTATGGTTGTTTTAGACTTTGATTTCCATTTTCTAGTAATTGTTTTTTTGGCAGCCACTAGAATTAAACTTAACAAGGCCTTACTATGTCTGTGCAATTCTGATCCTGTGTCCCAGCACAAAGAAGTAATTTCCTTCATTGCACTCATTTGCTTGCCTGGTGTTTCTGACAGAGTACTCTGTAAGGAATGTTTAAAGTCTGTTAATTCATTACACTCCCAAAACATATGATGTTAAGTTGTCAATCTCGCCTTCATTCTTGCTATATGGGTTCGGAGCCGATCCTCGGCTCCGACTCGGCCACTCCAAAAGCTCGAGAGCTAGTTTCACCGGCTCGAGGCTCCCCTGTATCCCACAATGCTAGGCGGTAACTTCCTCAGATCTCGTTTGCCGCTACGCGATCGAGGTGCTTTTTCAACCGGCTCAGGTTAGTTTAAAATATTTGACAGTTTAGTCAGTCAGAAATCCCCTTTAAGTTAGCTCCCTTTCATAACTTTATATAGTTAAATACTTTTATCCCTTTTAGTTTTTCATTAGCCTTCCTATCCTAAATTATCTAACCCTTCCCTGGGGCCTTAGGCCCACTCCTCCCTCCCTTGGTAGTTGTAGTGTCTGTGTTTTTTGTAGGGAAATTTTTAGTTTAAACTTTGTAGTTATAATTTAAAGTTTATTATTTTTAAGTGTAATTGGTGTGTGTGTGTGTGTGTTTGTGATTACACTTTATTTTTCTCTTTGGACATGTCCAAAGAATCAAAGGTCTCAGGCTTCAAGAAGTGTGACTCGTGCTGTCAGAAGATGTCTCTGACAGACGGTCACACTTCTTGTGTTTACTGCCTGGGACCTTTGCACCTGCAGGACTCATGTGCTGTTTGCCATGGATTCAGCCCTAGAGTCCTGCAGGAGCGAAAAAATAAATTAATTCTCAGAGGCTTATTAAAGCCTGAGGGTCCCTCCACTCAGTCTTCGGGGAGACCCTCTAAGTCCTCCAGACCTTCGGCTCCAGCCTCTGAGCCGACTTCTGGGGGCTCTAAGTCCATTCGAACATCGGCTCCGGCCGGAGCCAATGAATCTCGAATGCATGTACCTACGCTGTCCTCGGCTCCGGCCGGAGCCGAGGAAGACATAACTGAGTCGGCTCCGATAAAGTTGTCGGAGCCGACAACTAAGAAGAGGTCCCGCTCCCCATCTATCGGCTCCGTTCATTCGGCTCCAGCATCACCTTTGCTGTCTGAACGGAGCCATAGATCCCACTCTTCTAGGTCTTCCAGGTTATCGGACCACGACCTTCAGAGAGTAGTGAGTCGACTTCTTAAGTCCGAGGCATTAGCCCAAATGCTTCAAAGTCCAACTCAACAGTCAAAGACTATCCCCACCACTCAAAATATTCCTCCTCTGACTCTTTTGAGTTCGGAGCCGGGGCGGTTCGGACCCGAGACTGTGGTGGCATCGGAACCGATACCCTTGTCTTCGGTTCCGTCGTCGGCTCCGATTTCTTCCTTGGAAGAATCTCGGTGCCGGACTTCCCTCGTCGGCTCCGAGGGGGCGAGTGGCATCGGACCCTTGTCCGACCCCGCTCTCCCTCTCGGTGCTTCGGCGCTGGTGAGTTCGGCTCCGACATCGGCCTCGGAGCCATCACTGTCGGTGCCGGGGGAGGTTTTCAGTTTTTCTAATTATTCCCTTTTTGATGGCAGTTTCTGTTCTAGATTCTACTAAAACCTCTACCAGCGCTAGTCTTTCATTTATGACCCCCTATTTCATTCTCTTTGCCTATACGCTGATATCAATCCTTGATAGGGAAGGCAATCTCTAACCTGCAGTCTAAATACATTTTTAGCATCTTCCCATTCTGTCATATTTCCCTCTCTAGTTATTTACTCCAATACATTCGTTCTTTTGCCAGTTTTCTCCAGTACATTCCAGACCCATCTTGCCTATTGTCTATATCCCTAATTGCAGTCAGCCCTATCAGCAGAATCTCCTTTCTCCATTCTCGTGTTGGCTTAGTTCTTAGAATACTTTTCTGCTACTTTAGGGATATAATATTATGCATGATTATTGTTATTCTTCTTAAAGGCCTGCATCCAAAATCCCAGTCCTTCTTCCTTTCTTGAGCTTCCCCCCATTTCAACATCATCCCTTTCCACTTTGAATTATAGTTTTCTGCTTGTGCTATGTGTAGGAGCCTTAACTGTGTAGCTCTGCAATACCCCTTCAAATTGGGTAATCCCAGTCCCCCCATTCTGCTGGAGGAATCAGCTTACCCCACTTGACTCTTGCCGTTTTCCCCTCTTTATTAATTGCTATTCACAACTTCTCCTCTGGTTGATAAAAATTTGCCTGACTTGTATAAGACCAAAGGAACTAAAAACATTTTGACTGCTTGTATCTTACTGTCCATATCCATATAACAAAGCTTCCATTCCATTTTTCTCAGTTTTTGTATTATCTTTTGTTTAGTCTCTTCCTACATATCCTAAGCTGCTGCACCAGAATAATTTTTAATCCATACTCCTAAACACTTCATTTTATCATAAATAAGGATATTGCTGAACCAATTCCTGTGTGGGTACATAATTTACCTTTATTGCCTTTGTTTTAGCTTCATTAATTTTGTAGCCTGAAAAGATTTGAAACTGTCTCAGAATGTCCCACAACACTGTAATGTCTCTTTCTACTTTTGTCAGATATAAAATATCATCAGCAAATAGAGCCAGCTTTTCTTGACTACCATACCAATTATATTCTTTTATTTCTGAGTCCCTTATTTTCTTTGCAAATGCTTCTAAATATAATGCAAATAACAAAGGGGAAAGAGGACCCCCTGCCTGGTTCCTCTGCTCAAACAGAAATTATCAGAAAGGACCCCACCCACTTGAATTTTCACCTCCAGTCCATCATATATCCCCTTGATTAAACTTATATATTTTTCAGGAAATGCAAATGCTTCCATTGCCCTGCTCATATAGTCCCAGTTTACTGTATCAAATGCTTTCTCTGCATCAAGATCCACCAACAACAATGGTATTTTCTTACATTATATTTCCCTCTGAATCATCAGTGTCCTGTTAATGTTGTCAAATGTTTGCCTCCCCTCCACAAAACCACATTGATCCATATCTGTCAATTTTGGCAGTACTTTTGTCATTCTTTTAACCATTATAAGCATGAAACTTTATAGTTATGGTTTACTACTGAAATGGGCCTGTATGTATCTGGGTCTGATGGATCTTTACCGTCTTTAGGTATTGCAGCCACCACTGCTTTCTTCTGTGATGTTAGTACTTCTCCTCTTAAAATACTGTTGAACAAAACCTTCCAAATATTTATCAGTTTTCCCTCCTAGTTTCCAAACTTCCACAGGAATACCATCTAGTCCTGGGGACTTGGTTATACATCACAATTTTTATCTCATCTCCTCTTACCATAATCATTAGTAATTGAGCCTCATCTACTTCTAACCTTGGCATATTTAATTCTTTCATAAACATTTCCATTTGTATTTTTTTATTTCCATATTTATCTGCTTTATACATACTTTCATAGAATTTCCAAAATATTTCTAATACCTCTACAGGATTTCTTGTTGCCTTCCTTGTTATAGGCTCTCTAAGCCTTATGACAGCCCTTTCTGTTGCCTGAGTCATTGTGCTAATTTTTTTTTGTGTTCTAGTGTTATCAAAAAACAGTTGCTTAACAGCAATCTTTCTAAACTTGCACATATCATTGAGGTAATACCTTATTTTCTGCTTAGCATTCTGCAGTTAATCTTCTTCTTGTTCTCTGAGATTCCCAGTATTCTGCAATACTTTAACATTTGTAAGTTCCTCTAAATAATCCTTGTTACTTCTTAGCCATAGTTCCTTTTCTTTTATTTCTACCCTGTTTTTAAAATCTACCTTGAATTTATCTCACTCTCTAGTTATATTTTCAGAAAAAAATTATATATTCTCTAATAGTTTCTGAATAATTTCCAGTACACATTCCTTAAATTCTTCTCTTTTCAACAGATAGGTGGGGAAGTGCCTGTGTCTCATTTTTGTTTCATTACCCTGTGTTTTTCTTTTAATTATTATTGGCCTATGATCTGAAATAGTTATTGGGTGGGTATCAAGACCTTCAATTAAATGCCCATGTTCTTGTGAAATATAAATCTGTGTAGCCTAGCCCAGTTTTTATATCTTGGGGGGGTAATATGTAAATTCACTCAAAACTTCTGTTATTGAATTCATATCTTCCATGCCAAATATTTTCTTAAATTTCTTCAAAAATCTACCCTCCTTTGTTATACTTTCCCTTCTGTGCCCCCCACCACCACATCTTCACTGCTGCAAATCACATTCTAGTCCCCACCTGTAAATAATATTCCTTGCTGATTATTTCTCTCAGAATTTTCTTAACCTTCATTATAGCAGTTTTAGGTGGAATTATAAATACATGCCAATGTAATCCTCCTTCCCTGCCAGTAGCACCTTAACACTGCAAATCAGCCATTATTATATTTTTTATCCTCAAATATACTATTGGAGCTTCTCTTGCAATTAATATAATTATGTCTCTTTTCCTTTTAACCAGATATTCCACTGAATAACCATCCTGGAAACCTTTCTTTATCAAGTTCACATGTTCAGCTCTTTCTAAGAGTGTGTCTGCTGTAACATAGCTATTTGCACTCTACTTTTTTTAATATAGTTTACTACGCTTTCTTTTTTGTATTTATCTGTGAGACAGTTGATATTTAAAGACATTACAGAAAGTATCATTGCGTTAAGTTATTATTCCCACCTCTTATGAATAACACCTTTTTGTTAAATTTCTAGTTTCAACTTTTGTGTTACATGCATACACTGTTTGGCAGGTTGAACTTTTATACAGTTATTTCCTGTAATATCCATTTGAGCCTATGTCACATCTTACAAAACTTTTTATTTTTATTGAAAGCCCTCAAAAAAAAAAATAAAGAAAAGAAACACACCTCAATACCCCCGAAAACCTGTTAACTTAATACTAACAGACAAAATTATGTACATCTTCAAATATTGAAGTTTTACCATCCTAATAGGAGCACAAGTCCCAAACTGACAGCCACATTCATAGACTTGAATTAACCTAAACGGAAGGTTATGCATCCTTTAAATGCATGGTGCAGCCTGTGCTTCTACTAAGTGCTAATTGGTTTTGTCTTAGCTTTATAGCTCTCCCAGCTGGGAAAACCTGTGAATGCTTTCAGAGAACATTATATCCTAGCCAATTTCTCCTTTCTTTTTTTTTCTCCTCGGCCAGTTACTCTCCACCAGACTGCAGCCAGTTTCTCTTTATCAGATTGTTTCATGGAAACATGAAGACCAGCTGCAGAACTGCTACTAAGCAAACCTGTATTTTCTAGAAAAAAAGCCTAATAATATTCAATATTCTTTTTCATTTACTTGCTCTCTCTTAAAGCTTGTTACCAAATCAAGCTAAGATCCTTAATCCAGCCATTCCCCTATGTAAGAATGAGAAAAAGCATATTCATTTTTCTTGTCATGCAATTTTAACCAGGCTTTTTCTTTTACATTGCAGTGCTTAAAACTGAGGAAGAAGAATGAGAGAAAGGAGAAAGAAAAGAAAAAAAAAAGAACTGCACCACCTGTTTACAATTTATATTACACTTAATAATAGTTGAGAAAACTTTATAGCATGTAAAGAAAACCGCACACCACCAAATAGTACTATTTAAGAAAAAAATCTTTATTTACAGTTAATTTTCTCCCTCCTCTTCCCCTCCCAAAGCACTTTTCCAAACATTAATGACATGGAATAGGGCATATAGTTTAGTCCCCCATAAGTCCAACAAATTCTTAAAAAGTCCACTATTTACATATTTCCTTCTGTCATATTTCAGAAATATAATTATTGCTTTGCAAACCCACTTTGTTACTGTTTTTTTTCTGATTCATCTCCATCTCCCACATCCTGTCTCTGCTTCACTTCCAACGTACTCTGAATTCTTCTAGTCCATTCTCATGCTCCCTTCTTTCTCTCCAACATCACAGAATTATTTTTAATCCCTACTCCTAAATATTTCATCTAATCATGTCTCAATGGCTGTGGGTATTACTGAATCAGTTAATGTGTGGATAAATAGTTTACCACTATAGCTTTGTTTTATCTTCATTAATTTTGTATCCACAAAAGACATGATATTGTCTCAAAATATTCCATAACACCAAAATGTCCTTTTCTGATTTTTTTTTCATGTACAAAGTAATATCATCTGCAAATAAATCTAACTTTTTTGATTACCATACCATTTATATCCTTGAATTTGTGAGTCCCTTATTTTCTTTGCTAATGACTTTAAATAACAAAAGGGAAAGAGGACACTATTATCTTTTCCCTCTGTTCAAACACAGTTTGTTACAGAGGAATTCTCCCATATTAATTCTTGCCTGTGGCCCTTCATAGATCTTCCTAATTAACCTTATTATTATGAAAGGGAATGCCTTTAATGCATCAAAACCCACCAAAGTTAGCAGCATTTTATTGCATTCGGCTTCCCTCTAGATCATCATTGTTCTGTTAATGTTAGTTAATGTTATCAAATGTTTGCTTCCCCTTCACAAAATAACATTTATCCATATCTATCAATTTTGGCAACACATTTATCATACTTTAATCAAGTAAATATGATATTCTTCTGTGGTTTCTTACATAATAGTATTACTGTCTCTAATAGTGTCTGTGCAGCATTTAATTTAGTTTGTAGCTTATACTGATTTTCATAGATGGACTAGGTGATGGTATTTTATTCTTCTACATTCAAAATTTAATTCATCAGAGACGGAGTCCCTGCAGTAAAATATTTCTGTATTCCAAAATGGTTAAGTGACAGTCCTCATAACTATCGCTTCTGTTCTTTATCATGACAGTTTCACTATTTGGATAGATCCCCTCGCTTGATACTTTGGACTGAACATTATATCTGAATTCCCACTGATACATACATCTCCTGAATGCCTGATTTTTGCATTGTGTACAGTTGTCAGATATGGCAATATAATAATCTGTACATATAATCTACATGGATTCTTCATTCTGAAACAAATTACTACTCACGTGACTCTGTGGGCAACTTGATAGTGGCTATGGTAGCATCTTTTCCACTAGATTGTTGTTTTGGCATGAATTGCATAAATTGCAACCATTGCTGTAGCTAAATCAACAATACATGTCAAAATATTACATATTTTGCAATTCTCAAATGTAATTTGTGTATCCTCTTAATCATCTCTCTTCTCAGATGACAAAAAAATATTATTGTCAGCTATGAACATTAAGCCCCTGATATAGATTATTATCTTCATTGTAAGAAAAACAAAGATTGAATTTCCTTCCTTATTGATGACTTGTGAAGTCATTGTTTGGTGTTTTTTTCAGTAACAGAATTTCTGCTATGTGTTATACCTTGTCTAGTCTGTATGTCACTTTCAAATCATACTTATTTTGACACAGTAGTATCCTCTGCAGTCTTGAATGTGTATTATACAAAGACTTTTTGAATATGCTATTTTGTTTACTGTCGACTGAGCCATATGGACCCATTTCATCCAAAAATTAGGAAAATAATACATAAAGCAATAAAAGGTGGTAATATAGGAGGAAAACTTTGTAGACCAAATGTATAAAGTGTTGAGTAACAAAGTATTATATAAAGATAAAAGACTTAGAGACGCTTGGATGTTATGCAGTCCAATCTCGCCTACATTCTTACCCATGGGTTTGGAGCCAAACCTCAGCTCTGACTTGGCCATACTCTAGCTCGAAGTCTTCAATTGGCTCGTGGCTAAGAGGTATCCCATGCTGCAATGCGCCTATCCCCCAGATCTCGTTTGCCGCTCGTACAGCTCGGACATGGTCTCGCTGTTGGCCATGGCTAATTACAATTTTTCTACCATTTGTTCGATTTAGTAGCTCCAAAAGCTATTTTAATAGCTAGTGTGTGTGTTTTGCTTCTAACTGGTTCAAGTGAACTTTTCTGGTATCCCATTTCCCTTGGTGTTTACAGGCTAGGCCTGTTTCAGTTAGAGGACCTAGTCCTCCCCTGTTTTTTTTTTTTGTTCTTGTTGTGTAGCAAGTTAATCCCCTTTGTCAGCGGGTTCCTTGTGGTGTGACTGTTTGTTGTTCCCCTGTTTTTTCCTGGGCTAGGCCCATTTAATTTAGAGGACCTAGTCCTCCCTGTGGTTACCTCACGGTCTCTAGGCCGTTTGAGTTAGAGGCTCTAGTTTCCCGCGCTCTTTTGATTTCTGTGGTGAAGGTGTCCCTACCATTTTCCCCTGTGTGTGTGTGTTCTTGTCTTAACATGTCTAAGGAGTCTAAAGAGCACAGGCCTTCGGGCTTCAAAAAGTGTGTTAAGTGTAACAACAAGATGTCTTTGACGGATGGGCACTTTTTGTGCATGTATTGTTGGAGGCTATTCATTTACAGGAATCCTGCTTGTTCTGTCACGCTTTCAGCCCCCGCGTGCTGCAAGAGAGGAAGAACAAGCTAATATTAAGAGGATTGCTGAAACCTTCCTTTGAAGAGGATTTGGAAAGATCTTCCAGTTCCAAATCTTCTCCTTCCAAATCAGACAAAAAGATGGACAAAAAATCATCTAAGAAACGTTCTCCAGCTCCATCAGTCTCCTTGGAGCCGCCGGAGAAAATTATTGAAACTACAATTGTTTCTTCGGCTCCACTGGCTTCAGGGCCGACAGAAGACAGTGCTTCGATGATGTCTACATCGGCTCCAGGTTTATTGGAGCCAGTGACATATTTGTCAATTTGGAGTCGCTCTCCAGTTTTTCGACTGGTTTCTCCAAGTCATAGGTGTCCCACTATAGGGAGATTCAGATCCCCAACCATGTCCTCTAGGACACTTTCCGATGACGATGTCGATAGAGTGGTGAGGAAACTGCTCCAGTCATCGGTGCTGGCTAAATTGCTTTCGGCTCCGGCCCATTCGGCTCCGGAGCCCGTCCTCCCTTCATCTTTGGCTGATGTCCTTCATGGATGCATCTGCAGTCATAACAACCGGGTTGTCCTGTCGTCAGGCAGCCCTTCAGTCGGCCGGATTCCAAAGTCCGGGTCCGGCTTCGGCTGATGTCGCACTTCACCCGACGTCATCTCTGTTGGTCTTCGGGTATAAAAGCATCAGCCGACGCCATTTTCCTCCGTCTTTCTTGCCGCGTGGCGCCCGAAGCAGAAGCTGTTCGCAAGTGCTGGTCGGTCGGATCCAGAGATTACTTCTACCGAATACTACTTCGAAGACTTCTAAAGCTAAGTACCCCGTTGGGGACTCTTTCTTGCCTCAGCCGATGTCAGAAAAAGTTAATAATTGTTTAACCTGTGGGAAACAAATACCTCATAAAGATTTCCACTCTTATTGTCTGCCTTGTTTAGGCCCAGCCCACGACGTAGCAGCCTGTTCGGCCTTTGCTTCTTTCAACCGACGAACGCTTAGGCGTTGGTCGGAGTTTGCAGAACAGTTTTTCGGTGCTGATTTTGCGTACATTATGCCGTCGGATCCTCCGACTACCCAATCTGCCAAAAAACGCAAAGATAAAGACCGACACTCGCAGCCCGCGGTTTCGGCCGAAACCATGGTTAAGCAAACCGCTAGTGTCTCGGTTTCGGCCGAAACCGAGAAAACTGATCAAACTACAGCTGAATCTATCTCTACAACTGAGGCCCCTGCTACCACTCTTGAATCGGCCTCAGAAATTTTATCCACTACGGTGGTTGCCACTGACTTATCAGACACCATTCCCTTGGATGTCTCTACCCCAGCACGTGGTGCTGCTAGGCCTCCAGCAGCCATGTCCATTAAGGCCTTCGCCAGGGCTAAAGCAGCCAAGACTACTAAAACAGTGCCTGTTAAACCCCCCACAACCAGGCCCTCTTCCAGTTCTCAAATGCTTACTTTGGCAGAAGATTTAATTTCATTAATTAGAGGATCTCAATCTCACCCAGACAGGGCCTCTCAGCCCCCAGAGAAGAGACCTAGGGCAGACCCCCCTGAGCCAGTGTCCTCTGATGATTCTGCTGATGAATCAGACATAACTGACCAGCCAGAGGCTCCTTTCTCTAATTTCGAAGATTCTGATGCTGAAGAATCCATTCCAGCTGCTTCCCCACCAGAAGAATTCTCCTTTGGGGAAACCTTACATGCCATGCGAGAGCAGTTCCAATGGCAGCAACAGGATTTACAGACACCAGACAAAGACTTAGGACCTTTCTGCACCTTCCACAGCACAGGCCCTTAGCTATACCTCCTGTTCTCTCTGTGGTGGATGATGCTTTCAATGATGTCTGCTCCGCTCCAGATTCTTTACCCCCAGCCCCTGCCAAACCAGACAGATTTTACAGGGTGCCAGATACTCATCACCACCTTTACAAGGCCCCACTTGCAGACCCCGAAACTATATCCCAGGGTCCCAAGGCAGTAGCCGCGACCATAGCTAAAACCCTATTCCTTCTGAAAGGGAAGCAAGGTCATTAGACAGATGGGGTAAAAGGTCTACACTTCAGCTACTCTCTCAGCTAGAGCTTTAAACTGTCAGTTTCACATGATACAATACCAAGAGTTTATGCTTGATCAGTTAACTAAAAAGCTAACCACTGATGAATCTCTTGATAAGAAATATGTATTAGAAATGGTAAATAACATACAACAGGTTAGTAACCATTCCTTAAAATGTGGCTATGATGCACTGGAGGCTTCATTTAGATCAGCCATGACTGGCACAGTGATAAGAAGGCATGCATGGCTAAAGGAGCAAGCTTTACCGGATCATGTTAAAGCTAAGTTGCTAGATGCTCCTATGGATAAGACAAGTTTGTTTGGTACACCTGCCCAGCAGGTTATGAAGAAAATGGAAGAAAAGGCAAAATCTGTTCAAACGGTTAAAGATTTCTTGCAGGTCCAACCCCCAAGGTTTAGCAGGAACTGGCCTGCCAAAAATTGGTCCTTTCCTGACTCCACAAGATCTCAAAGGGGCAGGAATAGACGTTCCAGAGGCAGAAACCAATCCAGAGGAGGTGCCTACAGAGGACGACAGTGGCAAGGTAACAGCAGAGGCACAGACACAACCACTGCCACTACATCAACACAACCACAGTGACTTAACCCTAAATCCGCCTACCAGGGAACAAATAGCAGCTCCTCTAGGCGGAAAGTTAACCTTATTTTCAAAGAACTGGCACTACATAACAAAAGACAAGTGGATTTTACAAACCATAGATCAAGGTTACCGGTTCCACTTCCACACCTTACCAGTCAAAAGAGGAATGCCAAATCTACCTCCAAATCAAAAAACAGAGGCTCTACAACAGATAATGAAGTTAGCAAACATGAGAGCTGTGGAAAGAGTGCCAACAGCAGAGCAAGGAAAGGGGTTCTACTCCACACTATTCCTAGTTCCAAGAAAGGAAAAAAGTTGGAGACCAATTCTCGACCTGTCCACCTTAAATACATACATCATTGTCCCAAAATTCAAAATGCTGACCCTACAGCAACTTCTTCCCATGCTGGGCAAGGAGTGTTGGCTGGTAACTCTAGATCTCAAGGAGGCATACCTGCACGTCCCCATTCGACCAATCTGCAGAAGATACCTCAGATTTCTTGCAGGATCAGAGCACTATCAATTCTCAGCATTGCCCTTTGGCTTATCTACTGCCCAGAGTATTCACAAAATGCCTGGCATCAGTAATCGCCCATTGCAGACTACAGGGAATTCAAATTTACCCATACCTGGACGACTGCCTGCTACAAGGGGACAACAAAAGCAAGCTGACAACAGATTTACAAAGGGTCATTTACTTGCTACAAGCACTGGGATACACAGTCAATTTACAAAAGTCAAGGCTGATACCATCCCAAACAAGGACATTCTTGGGCGGAATTGGACACAGTAAAACAAATGGCATTCCTAACTACAGAAAAACAAAAAGATCTCCCTCTTTACTTCTTGGCACTAACAAAACTGAACAAGTTAACAGCAAGAAAAGTACTGCAGGCCTTGGGCTTCATGGCATCATGCATAATCTTGGTCCCATTTGCCAGACTACATATGAGAAAACTACAGTGGTACCTAAAGAATTTATGGTCCCAACACAGACACAGCCTAGAAACAGAAATCCCACTAATTCCATGCTTAAAACAGGAGTTCCTATGGTGGGCTCAGGCATGCCAGTCAAACCCAGGCCTACCCTTTCGCAGATGTCAAGCAAGCCAGACCATCACAACAGACGCTTCAGACCTAGGATGGGGGCCCACATGCTGGACAAATGCGTGCAAGGATTGTGGACACAGGATCAACTTCACCTGCACATCAACCTAAAAGAAATGCTGGCAGTAAAACTGGCAATCCAAAAGTTCAGACCATTTCTCAAAGAGGCCCAGTTGATGATAAGGACAGACAACACCACAGTCATGTGGTACATCAACAAACAGGGAGGCACTCATTCATACCCCCTATGCAGAATGACTTTGGAGCTGTGGACCCTGGCACTCAGCTACAACATCCAGTTACAGGCAATATTTGTACCGGGAAAAGAAAATACTCTAGCAGACATATTAAGCAGAACCACATCGGATGCCCACGAATGGAGGCTGCACCCAGTCATCTTCAAGACCATCTCAAAGAAATGGGGAATGCCTCAGATAGATCTATTCGCATCACCTCTCAATCACCAGCTCAAAAAATTCTGCACAAGGACATTCCACCCACTAGCATGGAAAGTGGATTCGCTCTCCTTCAGCTGGAAAGGCCTAACAGCATATGCATTCCCACCTCTTCCCTTGATACACAAAGTACTACTAAAAATCAAGGAAGAACGTCCAAGGATAATCCTGATAGCTCCAAACTGGCCAAGACAACACTGGTACCCACTGCTGAGGAGCATGTCTCGAACAATATGTGGCCAATACCCTGATGCCTTTGATGTTAACTCAGAACAACTACAGCATCATACATCCAAACCTAAAACGCGTTGCAACTGACTGCATGGAACATCACATAGCAGCAGCTAATCCAGAACTTTCCCAAAGAGTTAAAGACATTATTCTTGAAGCACGCAGACCTTCAACAAGAAGGAACTATGCTGGAAAATGGAAAAGGTTTGTCATTTGGAGTACTGAAAGAGGAAAAGATGTGTCAAACATAGATATGCCTAACATTCTGGAGTATCTGGCCGAACTTCTTCATTCAGGCCTGTCCTACTCCTCCATCAAGATACATGCATCAGCTATTTCAGCAGAATACAGCTTTGATCCACCTGTTTTTCGCACCCTTTGCTCAGGCAATTCCTCAGAGGAATCAAGAATGTAAAACCTCCAAGGAAACCACCATTACCAGCTTGGGACTTAAACTTTGTGCTAGAAAAGTTGACACTAGCACCCTTTGAACCAGCAGCAACAGCAGACCTACAACACCTGTCATGGAAAACTGCTTTCCTACTGGCTATTACTTCAGCAAGGAGGGTTTCAGAACTACAGGCTTTAATGGCAGTGCAACCCTTCCTAATCTTCTACCAAGATAGAGTGTCCATGAGGACTAATCCTACATTTATGCCTAAGGTGGTATCCAGAGTGTCTTTAAACCAGGCAATCCACCTACCTACCTTCTTTCCCAACCCACAAAACAGAGGGGAAAGAATACTGCATACCTTGGATGTACATAGACAGCTACGCTACTACTTGGACAGAACAAAAAGTAGCAGAAAGACTGACCAACTTTTTGTAGCCTATGCAACAGGAAGGGAAGGAAAAGCTATTTCAAAACAGACAATCTCCAAATGGATAGGAAATTGCATACGTTTCTGTTACTCCTTCCATGGAAAACCAATTCCACAGAACATAAGACCTCATTCTACAAGGGTAACAGCCACTACCACAGCCTTCTTACGAGGAGTGGCAACCAAAGACATTATTGAGGCGGCTACTTGGACCTCCGTGCATACATTTGCCAAGCATTATAATTTGCCTCTATATTCCAGATCCCGAGCAGGGTTTGCCACTGCTGTACTGCAAGGGATCCTAAACACACCATAATCTACTTTTATCCTCCTCCCCTAGTTGGCTATGGTATTCTACCCAGTTGTTATGACTGCAGATGCATCCATGAAGGACATAGTACAGTTTTGTACCTACCATAAATGTAGATGTCCGAACTGGATAGCATCTGCAGTCAGGATTACCCTCCCTCCTTCCCCTCTGTGGTACTCCTAGGGTGTTTACCCTCCTAATAGCTAGCTGGTGGGGGGGAGTCTTTTATGGTGTATTTGTTTGTATATATGTTTTTGTGTTTACTTCTATCTTTTTGGAAACATTGGCATTTATCCAAATTTTAGCCTTCAAGAGGGCTACTGGCATCTGGGGCAAGAAACACTGAGGAAAATGGCGTCGGCTGATGCTTTTATACCCGAAGACCAACAGAGATGACGTCAGGTGAAGTGCGACATCAGCCGAAGCCGGACCCGGACTTTGGAATCCGGCCGACTGAAGGGCTGCCTGACGACAGGACAACCCGGTTGTTATGACTGCAGATGCTATCCAGTTCGGACATCTACATTTATGGTAGGTACAAAACTGTACTTTCCTCCTCCGGACCTTTCTTCGGAGCCAGAGCTGTCAGTTCCATCTGATGCCTCAAGATCAGCTCCAGTAACCCCTTCTGGCATCTCTGCCCCGATCTCTGCTCTGGCCCAGTCGGCTCCGGAGCCCGTCCTCCCTTCATCTTTGGCTGTTCCTCCTCTGGACCCTTCTTCGGAGCCAGAGCTGTCTGTTCCATCTGATGCCTCAAGATCAGCTCCAGTAGCCCCTTCTGGCATCTCTGCCCCGATCTCTGCTCTGACCCCGTCGGCACCGTCCACGGGGTCCAGGATTCACAGCTCACCGGTCGGAGCCGAGAGGGAGGTATCAGGTCGATCTTCTTTGGCTCCGAGCCTTCATCTCGGCGCTTCAGCTTGGGTGAGTGTGGACCCGACATCGGCTTTGGACCTTATATCCTCGGCTCCGAGGGTGTCTTCTGCGGTTAGTCGACCTTCGGAGCCGGGGAGGATCAGCTTTCGAGGTCATGAGGAGTGTGCTGGCCAGGTCATCAGCTGCATCTTACGGTACCAACACTCTTCCCCCTCCAGCACTGATATCAGTATCAGATCACCCTCTGTTTAGGGACAGCGGAGACCTAAGGCCTCAGGATACCTCCATGAGTGGTCCCCAGCTTTCTGAGGCTTCCCCAGGTTTTTTACCCAAGGAGCCACCCAGAAAGAGAGTCTGCAAGAGGAAGCACATTGACTCCCAAGATGAGTCCCTTACGACTGACACCGACCTCGAGGAGTCAGAGGGGTCCCCTATGTCGTCTTCTGACAATATCTCTTTTTCAGATATCTTGGAAATACTGAGCCAGAGAGGTGACTGGCCATCTAAAGCCCCTTCTGAGGAGGAGTCGGTGTTCCTGAATGCTATTGGGTCCCAACCCTCTGCCTCTTGGGTTTCTCCCCTGTTCGACGAGCTCCTGGACCTCATTTGTCGAAAGGTGTAGGAAACACCAGACACTGTGGAACTGGTCCCTAGGAGACCCAACAAGTTTTTGTCCACTCCCCCTGATAGAGAATTTCTTACAAAAGGCGTTCCAGTAGATGCCATGGTAGTGGCAGCAGCCACCAAGAAGGAACTTGCAGAAACTTCATCTACCGTCCATCCCCCTAACAAGGAGTCCAGGGCTATGGACAGGTATGGGAAGCGTGTGTTCTCTTCAGCGGCCTTTACACTGCAGTCACTGAACTACTTATCGCATTTTACACGGCTCCAAAGTGTTCTCCTAAAGGAGTTGGGAGATTCTCTGTAGGGTAACGTTTCTGATGCTGTGGCTCAGAAAGTCAATGCTCAGATGTCTACCGTAAATTCTATTACCAACTCCTCCATGAGGCTGATCTCGTACGCAGCCGATGGAGTGAGCAGGGCTGCAGGTTCAGGAGTCTCTCTTAGGAGGCGCCTGTGCAACTTCGCAGAGGCCTTCAAGTCTACCTTCATCAATGCACCCTTTGACGGTTCATCCTTATTTGGAGCCAAGGTGAAGGATACTCTCACTAGGTGCGAGCAGGAAGGAAAAACCCTGTCTGCTGTGGGAGTCCATTTTTCCATGCCTTCTAGACCTTATCCCAAGGGCCAGAAAGATGGAAAAATGTGGTTCAGAAAATCGCAGAGGTTTTTTCACGACGCAGAGTGATTCCCCCTCCAGAGGCAGAGGAGGAGGTGGAAATTCAGGTAGATGCTGCCCTAGAGGCAGAGGAGGCCCACGTAACCAGGGGGACATGCGATTCCTTTTGGGGCTCCCCTATCAGTGCTCCTGAGAGGAGGCCCGACTGTGTGTCTCTGGAGCCAGTCGGGGGTCGCATTTCTCTATACCCAGAAGCCTGGTGAGACATCACCCAACACAAGTGGGTATTAGAGATAATCTCCAGAGGTTATCATATTCCCTTTCTTTCATCTCCCCCTCCAAACAAAAGAATCCCAGACATCCCACCCAGTCAAAGGGATTCCGCAACCTTAGAAGTTCAAACGTTGCTGTTAAAAGGAGCCATCTAGCCCGTCCCCTCAGACCAAGTAGGATTAGGGACTTACTCCAGATTCTTTTTGGTGCCGAAAAGAACAGTGGACCTGAGACCCATTTTGGATCTCAGCCGTTTGAACCTTCATGTAGAGATGTCCAAGTTCTGCATGGTCATGTTACAGTCAATTCTCCCATTATTAGGGAAAGATGTGTGGATGTGCTCCATCAACCTCAAGGGTGCTTACTACCATATAAAAATGGACAGGGCATCCAGAAGTCACTTACGCTTCCAGTTGGGAGCCAGTCATTTTCAGTTTCGCACCCTGGCCTTTGATCTCACCACAGCCCCCAGGGTGTTCACCAAATGCATGGCAGTGGTAACGGCTCACTTGAGACGTCTGGGATTCCAAGTGTTTCCGTACCTGGATGACTGGCTCCTGTCTGCCACCACCAGACATCTACTACTACAGACCAGGGACGCCACTATTGCACTGTGCCAATGTCTGGGAATCAATTGAATTGGGAAAAGTCTACATTGTTGCCCTCGCAGCGTATTACCTTTATCGGGGCCGAATTAGACACAGTGCTCATGATGATTTTCCTGCCAGAAGAGAGAATTCAGGTTTTACAGCAGCAAGTCTACACTCTACTACCACTGAAGAAGGTCAAGGCAAAAGTGGTCCTCAAGTTGTTAGGGACCATGGCTGCCACGATTATGCTAGTGCCTCTTGCAAGACTTCACATGAGGCTTCTTCAGTGGCTACCTTTTGCACAATGGTCTCTTCAGCACCTCCTGCTCTCCCACCTTATTGTAATAACTGACAGGTGCAAGCAGGATCTGCGCTGGTGGCTTCAGACCTGCAATCTCAACACGGGTATGCCTTTCGTTCTTCCTTCTCCGATTGCCACTGTGACCAAGGATGCCTTCCAGATCGGGTGAGGGGGGCATTATCTCGGCAGGACTGTCTAAGGCACGTGGCAGGAACACGAGATCCATTTGCATATCAACATCTTAGAGATGAGAGCGGTGCTATTAGCGTTGCAAGCACTTCAAAGCTTTCTTCCTCATGGGACAATTGCAGTCCACTCAGACAACATGTCAGTGGTCTGGTATCTGAACAAACAGGGAGGAACCAGGTCATATCCCCTTTGCAGAGAGTCTCTTCGAGTGTGACAGTGGGCAGTATCTTCCCGGCGCTTTCTAGTGGCAACGCATATACCGGGGAAGTCCAACGTGATTGCCGACAGACTGAGCAGAACTATTCTGATGCCTCACGAGTGGTTCCTGAACGAACAAGTGGCGGAACGGATTTTTCGCAGATGGGGTCAGCCTTGCTGCAATCTATTTACCAGCCCCCTCAATACCAATTGCAGCAGCTACTTCACCCTTATTCCCCCAGAGGGGAAAGCACCCAGGGACGCTCTAGTTCACGATTGGCCCTCAGGTCTTCTCTATGCCTTCCCTCCAATTCCCCTGATAATGAAGGTTATTCAGAAAGCACAGTCTTTTTGAAGCAAAATGATACTGATTGCTCCACACTGGCCTTGTCAGATCTGGTTTCCTTTTCTTCACCCTTATCTAATGGACTAGCCGTGGATTCTGGACCTAGAGCCAGATCTGTTGACTCATATGTCAGGGCAGTTCCAACCCTCCATCCAGACCCTCAGGTTGACAGCATGACTGCTCCAATTCTGTCCCTAGTCAGGCTTCATGATTTTTCACTGGAGGTGGTTCATATTCTGTCTTCCTCCCACAAGCCTTCTACTAGGAAGATTTATTCCAGTAAGTGGAAGAGATTCTCCATTTGGGCTCATGAAAGACAGATTGATCCCTATACAGCTCCCATCTCATCAGTTTTAGAGTTTCTGTCTCAACTGTTTAGCCAGGGATCAGCTGTGGCAACTATCAAAGTGCAGTTGGCAGCCATCTCTACTTTTCATGTTGCTAATGAACCCAATCTAATGGCACACAGACTTTGTAGGGCTTTTCTCAAAGGGACTATGCTACTTCGACCTCCGATCTTTGATCCTTTTATGCCATGGGACCTTAATTTTGTACTACAGCAGCTTACCTCACCTCCTTTTGAGCCCATGGCAACCTGTGACATTAAATTTTTGTGTTGGAAGACAGTCTTTTTGATAGCCATCACTTCGGCTAGGCGGGTCTCTGAGCTCCAAGCTTTATCGGTTCAGCTCCCTTAATTGGTATTTCACAAGGATAGGGTTTTGCTAAGACTTAATCCTTCCTTTATGCCTAAGGTTGCTTCAGTGGTCAATCTCAACCAGTCTATTGAGCTGCTTGTGTTTTTCCCTGAATTCTCTAACAAGGCAGAATTTAAGTTTCATCAGCTAGATGTCCACAGACAATTGCGTTTCTATTTACATAGAACAAAATATTTTAGGAAATCTGATCAACTCTTTGTCTCATTTTCAGACAATAGACTAGGGACTTCAGTTTCTAAAGTAACTCTGTCCAGATGGATTTCTAGCTGCATTTCCTTCATCTATTCTTCAAATGGCAAGGAATTACCCTTTAAAGTAAAGGCTCACTCTACACGTTAGGTGTCTACTTCTACTGCCTTTCATGCTAGGATGTCTATGGATGATATTTGTGCTGCAGCTACTTGGGCATCTCCTCACACCTTTATTAGTCATTACAAATTGGATCTGGTATCAAGGGGCAGATCCTCATTTGATTCCACAGTGCTCAGGAGTATTTTCCAGTGAGCCGCCCAAGGTCTAGGTGCTAGGGACGCTGTCCCATGGGTAAGAATGTAGGCGAGACTGGACTACATAACATCAAGAAGTTATGTACTCACCATAATGTTTGATGTATGTAGTCCATCTCGCCTCACATTCTTACTAACCCACCCACCTACCCCCTCCTGGAGGACCTAGAGGTCGAGTCTCTGTTTTCAGCACTCCTTGATATGTTGAGTTGGTTCTTCCTCTCAGCGTGTGTGTGTGTGTGTGTGTGTGTGTGTGTGTGTGTGTGTGTGTGCTCGAAGCAAACAAGATCTGGGGGATAGACGCATTGCAGCATCGGATACCTCTTAGCCACGAGCCAATTGAAGACTTCAAGCTAGAGTATGGCCGAGTTGGAGCCGAGGTTGGGCTCCGAACCCACGGGTAACAATGTGAGGCGAGATGGACTACATGCATCAAACCTTATGGTGAGTACATAACTTCTTGTTATGTACCTTGAAAGTACATGGATGCAGTATAGATGATCTGTATAACAGATTTGCTGATGTTTTTATTTTCTATCTTTAGCAAAGTTTATCTTTAGGTTGTTAAAGGGTTAAAAAGGTCGAATGAAAGGAGATGAGATGGATATACATAGATACAGTATAGATGATCTCTATGATAGAAATGCTGACAGTTTTAATTTTTTATCCTTAATAAAGTTTATCTTTAGGTTGTTGATTAAGGCAGGTTAAAAATGTGGAATTAAGGAGATGAGATGGATATAGCAGGGTAAACAGAAGCATGAGCAGACTGCCCTTATTTAAGATGGGTAAGAGGTTATAGCTGAGGTCAGTAAGGGTTTCAGAATTTCTTATGTTGTTCCAGAATTGGAGCCCTAAAGTGGAGAAGGCTTTGCAAGTATTTATGACCCATTTCCTCAATAAAAAAATTCTTTACTAGAGTCGTACTCTGGGAATTTCTCATATCCATACAGTGTCTTTTTATGTCTGAGAATCTGTTTTTGTCATCTGTAAATGCTGTTTGCCCACAAACAACTAGTCTAGATAACAGCTAGTATACCATCCTGACTGGAATCGACTTGCAAAATTAACTGGCTTATTCGTGTCATAGTATTTTCCCATTGGAACTTCTATAACCATTGCAGCTTATACATTTCAAAACTCTTTTTAGTTATAGATCCTTTCCTCCACTACTTTTTGACCTAAGAGCTGTCTTGGTTTCACAGTTGTCTCAAATATGCTTGGTACGAATTTTGTATGACACCACTTCCTTCCTATAATTATCTGTAATTAGCATTTGTCTTTTGGCTTTAGCATCTGCATTCTCACTCTGCTTTCTATTGTACTAGTTTTTATCTTTAGTATTATTTGCCCCCAGTGCTTGCCAAGCATCACATCTCTCCAAATAGAATTTGAGCCCATTCATTTCAGTTTTTACTCAGCATAGGGAGCAGGAGCCATCATTCAGGCAACCATGCAAGTGCTTTGTGCCTTTGGCAGCATCCTCGCAATAATGACATATGATATAGGCTCTTCCTTTACGATAAACAGACCCATTGTCTTCATGCCAGCCTCAACAAATGCTCAAGCAGCCTTTGAACCCAGGTCACCTGGGCCATGGTCAGGACATTAGCCCTCTAAGCCACTGGAATTGGCTCTGTATCAGGCTGTGGATCCTCTAGAATAGTTTCCTTCTTCCAAGTGCCCTTTCTATATTTATTCTGATCTCATAAGTTGTCATCCCAAATGGGACTGGTGCCAAGAATTTACCTTATACATGACCAGGCACTTCTGTTTATTGTACCTTATTAGCCCACCATTGTACATCGCTGGATGTCAGTTCATAGGTTGCATCTTATCTCTTTCCTTCCAGTAACACTGCTTACATCTTGCCATCCACCTGCCAAAGTTAGGGACATGTCTTTACTTTACTTTACTTCCAGTTCATCTCTGCTATGTATCCTTGTGCTTCATCCTCTTCCCTTCTTTCTGTTATGGACACCTGCTGCATTCTCTCCCAAACAGTAAATGCTTCATTTCATTTTGTGCACCACTGATAACTACAATCTGACCTCTCAAATTATCTCTTGGCATACACACTGTAATAATCATCTTTACCACTCTCATGACATTCACCTGTCTTACCTTCTATAGTTACCTCAGTAATTTCAGTAGAGAAACAGTCTGAGCTGCTGGCCTACTTTTTGTACCATATATTTTTTTTAATGTATGCTTATAGGATCTTAGAATCATAGGAGATTACTAGGCTAATGGCTCTGGGACCCTTACAATCCTAGCCAAGAATTAATCCCCAAAAAAGAAACCCCAATCAGCACCTGCCACCCCTGTCAATGAGGGACACAGGTGGAACCCCTGGGACAAATTTGTGGTTACCCATCCAGTCATCAAGGTTGCGCTTGAAGAGGGTCAGGACGTACTTTGTTTGACGTGTATTGGGAGTCTATTCCAGAGACTGGGCAGCCTCTGGGAGACAAACCTGTCTCTCTATCAGGTTTTGTTAATGTCACATATTAGATTTAAGCCTTTTGATCGGGTACTAAGTGAGGAGTTAGACTTACGGATATAGAGCATCTCTAGTACAGCAGGGTCTGATATTGCCTTGTAGGTGAGACACAGAAAACCTCTGAGCAATTTGTACAATACAGAGTAGAGTGATACTGATTTCAGCCTGTCCACATAGGACAGGTGTTGGAGGCCATGGATTCTCTTTGTGAGGTATTTATGTGGCCTTTCTAGTTGGTGAAGGTGTTTGGAGAGGTGCATACAAAACTGGGCGTTGTACTCAATTATTGGCCCAATATCGACCATCCAGCCTCACCTTGGAAGGTTGTCATCCATGCAGCCATAAGGTTTGCTTGTGCCCAAGTCAGAATCTTGGAAATGAAGATGTTTTTCTTTTAAGTCACTAGCTCATCCCTTTAGATGGAGAGCACATGACCCTCTTCTCTGCAGAGGCTGCAGTGAGTCCTCACCCACACTCATTATTATTTACACCTGCTTGTAAATGCTACCACATTCATAGTTTGATGAGCCAAACAGACAGATGCTGTGAGTACCCTCAAGCATCAGTGCCCATCCAACAAGAGACTGTGGTTGTTGATTTCAATAAATTTTGCAGCATGCCTCATCCTACCAGAGAACTGTCACACCAATCATTTCCATTGCCAGCTCCATGAACCACGTGAGCCTTAATGCATAATCCATCTGGCTTAATGTACCATATCATATAATTTGCAGTCAGTTCTGTTCAGTCCTCCTCCAACAGCATATCCCTTTTCTGGCTCTCCACAATTTCTATTCATAGTGCACCTCTGCACTGATTCATTCAACAACTGAAAAGGCCCACCTGTTGCCTCTGCACTCCACTTGCAGTATTGTCATGTAGGAAAGGTTTTCCGTAGTCCCTCTTTGAAATATTCTCAGTCGTCATAAAATTAGTTTTTTTCCCAAAGAGTGAACTTCACAAGTAGTCATGCACCACATTTGCGTGCACATTCTCTGCAGAAAGGTTTTTTGATTCTTGGTCCATTCAAGTTAGTAAAAAGCATTGGCTTCATACAGCATTATATGTGTGTCTTTGGCTTCCTTTAGGTTTCCTGCCACAGTATTGTTCCTTGGCCTACTCTGTGTGCCCTATTGATTGTTAGTAACATATCTTTTAGCAGCTTTGACCCAATTTTCTTGTACCTCCTTTAGAAAATACCTCCACTATCCATTGATCCTTGAATGATCCCTAGTCTCTTCTCCCGAGCCCTATTTTGTAAGTAAAGGATATGATGTTGTTTGTTTTCTTCCGATTCAAACTTTCACCTCAGTGCCGCCTTCTAAAGCTGTGGAGCAGAGGTGCTGACTCCTCCCTTATCCATAATTCCCTCCTGTCTACTAAATTACCTCGGATCTTATTTGCCAGCTGAACCTTCCAGACGTATCCAAGAGCTCTGCTTCATGATAATTGAAAACATTCCTTCTTTTGATTAAACATAGCTATTTTTGGCACCTCCCTAACCCTTTATCTTAATATTATAATTTGTTCCTATAGATGCGTTTTCACTATTGTAGCTTTTTCTTGATAGTTTTTTCTTAGTGTTAGCATAGTAGTGCGGTTACAGTTTGACAGCTGTCAATTATTAGGTATGATTAGCTGTTAGGTCTTCTTTTAAGTGTGGCTGGGTTTTTTTTCAGAAGAGTTAGCAGGAAAAAGCAGTAAATAATGTTTACAATTTTTCTTATCAGTTGTTTTTAGTTTGATACTGTCAGGTTTTCTCATGTCAAAAAAACACAAGAACTTAGTAAGTGCTTAGCTTGTGAACACAAAGTTCCATCTCGAGACCTGCAATTTCTTTGTTTATATTAAAAATTGAACAAAAGAAGGGCTAGTAAACTCCAAAACAAACAAACAAAAAAAAAACTATGGCCCAATACCACCAGACTGAAGCCGAAATAATTCAACACAACAGGTACTTAAGCACTTTCGTTCTTTTACTCTTAGAACATCTTCAGAATAAAACTACATACACTTTACATCAATTTAAACTCATTAAAAGATTGTATCATTAATTAGTCAACCAATCAAAACAGATTCACATAATCACAACCTGTTAACCCTAAAATATTCATTCAACAGTTAAAATTAAATGTAAACTTGTATAATGCACTACAAACTTTAAATAACATACCTAGATCAAAAATGTTCAAATACATTTGTATTTTAACAGGCTTTTTACTGAAATGGTTTCATTTAAACCTGGACTAACATCATCGTGTAAAAAAAAACTTGCCACTTGAGCTGTAAGAACTCAAGATAGTTATTGAATTGATCAACAAATAAACTTGAATCAACTTTCTGAATTACAAAAAATAAAACTTTTGAAGTGAAGAACAACTCAAACTGTGTCTAGCAAGAGCATTGTTGATGTCTTTGTCTTTAATAGCTCTTATATGTTCTCTGATATGACAACTAAGTGTTCTTACAGTTTTGCCAGTGTAAAAGCATTGGCAAGTACAACAAGTAGCTAAATAAACTAAACCTACACTTTTACAATTAAAGCTTCCTGTCAATTCCAAGACAAAATCAATATGTTTAAATGAATACTGGCTCCCAGGGTAAATAAATCTACAAAATTTACAACCATTACATGGTACCAAAAGGTCCTATGCCTACTTCACTGTTATTCTCTTTAACACGTTCCAATAAGTACTTTAAATTACATGTTTTCTTGTAAATGAAATTTGGTTTTGTCCCAATTATATCACTAATGTCTTTATTACCTAAAGTAAATTTTCAGTTTGCCAAAATAATATCTGTCACCAAATTCCCTTCAGTGCTCATCGGAACATGGAAAGAAATTTTTTTTTCACCTGTAACATTCTCATCTTTAACCTTTGGAACAAACCCAGAAACGAGAATGGGGGAACTTCTCATCCTTCAACCTAATCACTTCATTGGATATTTCAATGAACTTATCATGAGGCTAGCCTCTATCAAGGAATATGTTGATTAGTAAATCAACTCCTTTTAAAAAAGTTTCTTTTTCACTAATAATACGAGTAAGTCTAATGACTTCACCTCTAAAAATATTATACTTCATAAAAGGAGGATGAAAACTACTGAAATGCAGATAATCATTACTGAATGTCGTTTTCCTATAAATATTGCTAACAAATCTATTCAATCCAAAATCAGCAGATAATTCAACATCCAAAAAAAAATGTAACCATCTAATACTATTATTCATTTCTGTTACAAAAATCTCTCCTGCTACCCTTCCAAATGAAAAACAAATCCTCACTGTATCTTCGGTAAAATGTAACAAATTTAAAAGAAGGAAGTGATGTTAAATACTGTCTCTCCCACCAGCACATCACTAGGTTGGCAAACGCAAGGGCTATCCTAGCCTCCATACCCACCCCTGAGATCTGCTGGTAAATACTAGACTCAAACTTGAAAAAGTTGTTATTAAGTGCTAGATCTAACAATGCAGATGGTTTTAGAATCCAAAACTAAATGATGCACATACCTCTTTAAAAATAATTCATCAAGTTCAGTCCCTTCATCCTGATCAGTAGAGGTATATAATGCATTAACATCAACTGTACACAAAAGCTTTTCTTCCCCCTCAAAAACATACTTTTTTAATTGATCTAAAAATAACCAAGAATCCATTAAAAATACTTACTACTCTGCACTACAGGATTCAGCATACTATCTAATGGCAGTATTTGCTGTTTTGTTCCTTGGAGAGGCTACAGTAGGCCTAAAACGAGGTCTAACCTGATCTTTGTGTATTTCTGGTATTCCAAAAAGGGTACGCAGTTCATGTTGATCAACTGTACAAAAATTGTACATATCAACAGAAATACATTCTTGATTAAGTAAATCCAATAAAGTTAAATCAGTAAACATGTATTTTTCTTTACAAAGTGTTTGCTCACTTTCCTATAACTGCAAGTATCTGATAACAGTAAGAGCACTGCAGAGTTATAATCTTCTCTTTTCATAATAACCAAACCATTGCCTTTATCGGCTCTCATATATCTTAAACTATTGTAACTGCATAACCTTTTTAAAGCTAATGGTTGTTCTCTATTTAAATTAAAGTTCACTGTACATTTCATTTTGTGTCATTACTTCTAAACAATTTGTAAATTTTGTCCTCACACATCTGTCCAAAAACATTGTGTCCCAAAAAGTGGGGGATTTACCGTACTTTGTTTTTTATTTTTAGACCCAGTAATGTCATTATTAATGTCTTTAAAAAATAAACTGTAAATTAAGCTTCCTAATAAATTGTTTAAAATCTAAAACAACTTCAGTCAATGATGCATTGTTAGTAGGAATAAATGTAAAACCTTTTAACAATACGTCAAATTCTGTGGCAGTGAACTCGATCTCACTAAGGTTAAAAATCTGCCAAGATTTCATTAACGCACTTTCTCTTTTTTCCGATTCTTCTCCTGTGTAACCTTTTCTTCCTTTGAGGAAGAAAAAAATGAATTGTTCACTGTGTCACCACCAGAATTAATCAAAGAAAGGCCTGAAGAATCTTCTTCAACAGAAGTTACTGAAACTGAAGAAATAGCTTTCCTTTCCGACTCAGCCCTAAGAATGCCATCTGCAGAGTTGCTGATGGTATTACCACTAACATTAGTAGATGAAACGGAAGAAAATTAATCCAATTGGTCTAATCGCCATTTACCGGCAGCAGCAGTCTTTTTGTTGATGCCTTTAACATTAGAATCAGACGCCCCTTTAATAATAAAAGCCCGCTGATTAGAATAAGCTAAAAGTTCTCTGTTAAGCTTGTTCTTTTTGGATAATAGAGACAACGTGCTTTTCAACTTTAGAAAAAAATATTATGATATGAGGTTTTAACAAGAGAAAATGAAGGATGTCGTTTCATTTCACAATCAAAAGAATAAATCTGTTCTCTTAAATCAGTCATTTGTTCAGTTTTATACTGCATGAGAACTTTTCAAACATGTAGCCCAGCCCGACTATAAATGGCACGAATCTCAGTGTAAATAGCATCAGTGTACTTTGTGCCATTTGAGAAAGTATACACCCTTAACCCCAAGGGTACGATATTCCATCCTAGACACCTGGGAAGATAAAAATTCTCACTCTCCAGCGATTTAAACATCAACGTATTTTTTTTCAAGTTGAAACATTAATGCATGACAGTCAGAAATACCAGGGCTAGATTTAGTCTTAGCATAATCAACACTATACTAAAAGTGTGTGAGTGGATTAATACTGCTTCCCTTAAGCAAATCTGTTACCAGTCAATGAGAGCTATTTGTACTTTAGTCTTCTATAATAGTACTCTCATTTGACAAACAAAATCATTGGAAGCATCTTCTCTGTCCACCCTCATTTGCAGAAGAACGTTGTCTATCACATCCTTAGCCATGCCAACCACTTGCTTAAGTGTTTGTGTGAGAGTCTGTAATTCATCAGGAAGCAAATGCACACTTAAATTAAGGTTTGGATCACTGTTTCCAGCCATATTGTTTACCAAAAATATAAAGTAGCTCTAGTGTATTGTACAAGTTTGCATTTAATTTTCTTTTAACTGTTGAATGAATATTTTAGGGTTAATAGATTGTGATTATGTGATTTTTTTTGATTGGTTGACTAATTAATGAATGTCATATTTTAATGAGTTTAAATTGATGTAAAGTGTATGTAGTTTTATTCTGAAGAAGTTCTTTGTGCATATTGCGTGGATTCTGCCCATCTGCAGGTTGACTGTGATTTTCGTGCTTCGTTTGGGTCCAGGGCTATTCAAGGCAGGAAAGAGAAGCTCTTATTGAAAGGCTTACTGCCTTCCCGTAGACAGGGTACTCTTCCTCTTAAACCATGTCTAGTAGTCCCAGACCAGCTTCAGCTTCACCAGTGAGTAAAGTAATGTCTTTCGGCTTTTCCCGGTTAGGGGTCGCCACAGAGGATCATCGGTCCTCTTATGATTGGCAGTGGATTTTTACGTTGTCAGGTTGCCAGCCTGGTGCCCAACCTTCAAAGAAGGCACACCCACTCACTCACACACCTTCCTGCATGTCTTTAAAGTTGACGCGACCATGGGGAAGACATGCAGACTCTGCACAGGAGGCGCTCCAGTTGAGAATTGAACCGGAGAGCCTCTTGCTGTGAGGCGACAACACTAACTGCTGCACCACTGCAGCCAAGAGCTTCACCATGGAGTAAAGTAGAGAAAAAGAGGCAAAAGGAAAGGGAGAAGTCCAGAGAAAAACAGATAGGCAGAGAAATTTTCAGAGAATAGGTCTGAAGATAAGAGACAAGATCTGAGAAATCAAAAAAAAGGTCTCTGGATCTGACAGGTCTTTGGGTCCGGCACCTCCAGCTTCAAGGAAGTCAGCTCCACCTGTTATTCAGATCCGATCACCCTTACCTCAAGCTATGTTTTCATTTGAACCAGTGGGTCCTAAGCTCCATTCACTCAGTTTAATTTCTCCAAGACTTTTGAGTTTCTAATAGCATGACAGAAATGGACCCCATTCCTATGTCAAAGTATGATTAAAGTTCATTAAATTAGTATTGTTTCAATCTTTGATGTTAGCCATAAGTGCTCTTCACAGCACCCACAATGTGTCCAGAACTGACTCCACCTGCAGTTCATATGGAGTTACATGTTTCCGTAACATATCTAAACACAACTGTAAAGACTTTTTTTATGAGACCCATTATTCCTACTACTGTTGAAACTTCCACATTGCCTTCATTTCTGCCTGCAAATACTGGAATTTTATGACTTTGTGTGTCTCCCTCTCTCTCTCTCTCTGTACATAAGACAGTGTAATCAGTGGGTGTAGCAATTTCAATGATCAATGCTACTGTTGTCTTCTTTTCATGGATCACTGTTTCTGGTTTTCTCGCATCTATTTTTTTGAATTGTTGGTAATGGCTGATCCCATATAATATAAACTACATCATTTTCTATAGTGATTTGTGACTCATGTTTCCAATGATTCTCAGCTACTTCAATATTATAATGTTTTCACAATCTCCAGTGCAACAGTCTTGCCACATTATTATGATTTTCAGTATACAGCCCTCTGCCATTAGTGTATCACTAAAGTAAAATAAAATTTGCGTCTGTTTCCAATTCTATTTTTACAAAACCTGCATTTTTCTGTTTCTCCAACATTTTCAATGGACTTTGTAAACCAACGTATACATAGTCCGCTATCCTGGGCCACCAATTTCATCTTTTAGTGTAAATTCACCTGTCCTTAACCATTTGTGCATCAGATCCTGATTGACATGAGGTTGTTCAGGAGTTTTCTGTACTTGCAACTATATTTCTGGCTTTTCTACATTTCTTGCCTTCTCATTTGATCCTTCAGTTTATATTCTTTCTTTTGTTTTCTTGACACATTCAGTTGCTGGTTGATTTTTGTCTACTTCTGGCTTGATTTCCATTCGCACCTGACACTGATATGTTTCTGCTAAATTAAGCAGGGAAGTCATATTAGACTTGTTCTCCTTATGTTTTAAAACTTTTATTATGTTTGGATCATGTGAGTTCAGCAGATGTGCATGCAGTTCTACCATTGCAGATTTAAACATGTAATCAATTTCGAGAAGGCCTATACTTCCTTCAGAACAGGGAATGTATAATCTTGGTATATGCTGATTTGATAAGCATGAAGCATTTTTCTTATTTTCCGATCCAACTGATCTAATACCTGTTGGGGTCAGTCATCGCAAAACTGTAAGTTAGAATAGGAAGAGCAAATTGGTTTATAGCTTGGATGTTGTTCCTAGATGTCATGGCTGTTTTCAGTATTAATTTTAGTCTTCTAAAATGTTCCTTACTAAGTTTTATTCGCATTTGTTCATGTTTTATTGTTGAATCTTCATCAGTTCCCCAAATATTTATACACTCCCTCCTGCTCAAGTTCCTTTATATCACATTCATGTCCCAGACTGATATTTTCTTGGTGCTGCAGCTTTCCTGCTTTAAAAGTTGATTTTGCACATTTATCAAGACCAAATGACATTCTTATATCATCTGAGAGAGTTTTGACCACTTGCAGTTATGCTTTCAGCTCCTTATCTGATGACTTATACAGTTTTAAATCATCCATGCACCAAAAAAAGGTAAGTCTTTACACTTTGCTGTTTTCAGGGATCCAAACTGTAACCATGCTCTAATCTGTTAAGTAGACAGCTTAATGAGTTAAGGGCAAAACAAAAGAGCAGAGCTGACAGTCACACTGCAATGTCTTCCTCTGAATTTTTATCCCTGGGATAATAATTTGTCCTTTATCATGGCGTAGCTGCAAAGTGGGTTGCCACTGTTTCATGGTCACCGTAATGTAATCGATCAATCTTATACATTTTAAGCACTCCTTTATCCATGAATGTGAGATACTGTCGGATGCTTTTTTGTAGCCTATCCATGCCATGCTGAGATTATTCCTATTTTTTACAATTCTCCATTATGACTTTATTTAGCAACAAACGATCCTTTGTTCATTATGACTTTATTTTTTTTACCTTTTTTTTCTATTGCCATCATCAAGTTTTCTTCTAAATGACTATAAACCCTGTCGACATCAATTACAGTGTATAGTTTATATGTCGTTAGAAGGCAAGTTATTGGTCTATAGTTTTTTAGATATCTTGCAGGTTCACTCTTAGGGAGGAGTATCTTTTTCCTTTTGTTAATGAGGTTGGCATCATTTCAGGAAGTGCATATAAATAGTCCTTATTCAGGGCTAAATCTACATGTAAAGATGTTAATACTTTTAGCCAGAAGTTGGGCACTGCATCTGGGCCTGGAGTTTTTCATTTAGGAGCTTTTGTTAATTTTTTTTCAATTTCTCTGGCCGTTTCTTCATCCCATTTCATTTCCCGTACATTTGAATTTCTTACAGTGTATTTTACTTCTTCTGTCTATTCACCATCTTTATGTTCCACAGGCTTCTTAGATATTTCTCCAAAATGTGTTTATTTCTTCTTTTTTGGTGGTGTTTCTATACCCTTTGCATTGTGTCCCAGTTCTTTGTAAAACTTTTTTGGGTCATCAATGAACTGCGTATTTTGTACTTTTCCTTTATTTTTATCTGCATACCTTCTAAGTTTTTTTTTTCTTTTTTTGCGTGTGCTCATATCTTTGGTTTATTATTTGGAATAATGTACAATAGATCCTGCTCTGTTCTGATACTGAAAACACCAAAACGGACCAGCTGTTAGGATGTAAATAATTTTATTGCTTCAATAAAACATGATATCAGCAATGGTCAAAACCATGCTGAATAAGCAAACCGATTTCGGCTAATGTTAGCCTTTTTCAATGCCCAATATTCAAGAAAGTAAAACATCACCATTGTGAGCCCTACTTATAGTGCCTCTCTTAAAGAGGTATTGCCCAATATAGATTCAATATAGTAACTAAATAAAAAATTCAAACAATTTAAACACCATGTACCCATAATTCAACCCATATATTAAAAATTCTATTTGGTGTTTGGACAAAAAATAATAAATGGATTACATTGTAAGTATACATATGTATATACCAAAAAGTGTTTAGCAGACACAAACCTATATTCAAACTGCTGATTTATATATTGAATGGAACAATTATGGCAAATATACAAACAACCTGCCATTATAAATATATGTCACAATATGTATATAAGGCTAAGATATATAGTTTATGTAAACCTGTAAGACCCACCCGTAATGGGTATAAAAAATCCATATAGCCTAATGAATTCCAACATAAAAATGGAATACATGAAAATCTAAATACACATGTATATACAACCTATTGAATTGGTTCCAATGTATTCAAACCGGGTCTAAAAAGACCACCTAACCTTATAATCCATTTATACTCCATGTCATTGAGTTTCTTATGCCATCCTGCTTTCATTTGTCGATGTAAAGTGATTCTATCTATAATGATGAATGTAAAATGAGCAGAAGGGTGTTCAAGGGTATGTTTATACAAAGCATTAGTCATACGTTTGTGTTTGATTGCACTAATATGTTCACAAACCCTCAATTTGACAGGCCTGGAGGTCTGTCCCACATAAAATGCAGAACAATTACAAGTGGCCAAATATACTGCCCAATCCGAACTACAATTAGAAAACATCCTAATCCCAAAAACCTGGGATGTATTTCTGCTAGAAAACTCACTAGTTTTGGGCATGTGTTTACAAAATGAGCAATGACCACATGGAAAACTTCCCTTCAATGTTCTTCCCTCCAGAGTGGTCTGTAATGGGTACTGTAAACTATGTCTCTTATAGTGGGTTAGAAAAGAATTTAAATTTCTACCTCTTCGGTAAGAAAAAGAACACTGTTGGGGTAATATATCATTCAAAATTTCATGAGAACGTAAAATGTCCCAATGTTGGTTGATAATATCAACAAATCGATTAGTATTAGCCCCATAAGTGGTAACTAACCTTAAAGTGCAATTCCTCCCTGACCTATCATTGAACTGTTGTTTAGATTTATATTGTAATAAATCAGAACGTGATGAATGGTTAACTGTTTTCAAAGATTTGATAATGATGTGTTTTTGATATCCACGATCAACAAATCTATTAACAAGATCATCACAAGCCTTGGAACCATCCTCCGAAGAGGAACATATTCTTTTCATCCTCATAAATTGTGATTTGGGGATGTTGTGGATGATGTGGCGTGGATGACAACTGTTCGCATGTAGCAGAGTGTTGTACTGAGGAAATTTTCTATAGACCGATGTAGCTAAAGTGTGATCCTGAAGTCTAGTAATCATAACAACCAAAAACACAATGCTATCATATTCTATGCTGACTGAAAAACGAATTCCGAAACTGTTGTCATTTAAATAATCCACAAATTTGGAAAGTTGTTCCTTAGTTCCACGCCACACCATCCAACAATCATCCAGATATCTTCTCCAAATATCAAGATCTGCCAAAAAAGAATTGTGATGCGTATCATATATATAAGTGGCCTCAAAATAACCCATGAACAGATCCGCATATATGGGGGCAAAAGACGCCCCCATTGCTGTTCCATTGACTTGCCAGTAAACTTGGCCATTATAATGAAAAATGTTCTTACATAACACAAATTCAGTTAATTTGGTCAAAAAATTATTGAATTCCGTAGAATACAATTTTGATTTGTAAAGCCAATATGAAACAGCTAAAATGCCTAGTTCATGTGGTATGCTGGTATATAATGAGGCCACATCAAGGGTACACAACCACCAAGAGGATTCCAATTGTGAGTCTTGAACTATATTGAGAAACTCCGTTGTGTCCTGTATGCGTGATCGAATATGTTTCAATAAAGGTTTTAGATATACAGTAAGGAAACTGGATAAAGGTTCAGTTAAAGAACCACGCCCAGAAACAATGGGTCTGCCTGGGGGGTTTTTTGCATCCTTATGGATTTTAGGTAACAAATACAGATACTGGTGTAGAGGTTCCTCCACCTGTAATTCCTTAGCTACCTTGTCCGTAATTATCCCCTGAATAACTGACACCTCCAAAAACCTGTCTATTTCAGCCTTGAAACGTAAAGTAGGATCCAACTTAAGCTGTTTGTAATAGCTAGTATCATGTCATATTGATTAACAGAGTTTCAGTATTTTGGTCTGCGTTTGTAGGGTCAGTTTATTATGAACGGTCCATGGTCTTTGCAATAGCGGGTTGGGCCTGTCAGGATATCTGAGCGATTGCGGGAAGTAACTAATATGATCAGTTCACTAATGTGTATAGTGGTCAGGGCTGTTTTGGCAACTTTCAGGATCATAGATCATTTTAATTAAGATATTCCATCTTTGGACACTAATTATTCATCAAACAGGGCCATAATAATTTTTTGACCAAATTAACTGAATTTGTGTTATGTAAGAACATTTTTCATTATAATGGCCAAGTTTACTGGCAAGTCAATGGAACAGCAATGGGGGCGTCTTTTGCCCCCATATATGCGGATCTGTTCATGGGTTATTTTGAGGCCACTTATATATATGATACGCATCACAATTCTTTTTTGGCAGATCTTGATATTTGGAGAAGATATCTGGATGATTGTTGGATGGTGTGGCGTGGAACTAAGGAACAACTTTCCAAATTTGTGGATTATTTAAATGACAACAGTTTCGAATTAGTTTTCAGTCAGCATAGAATATGATAGCATTGTGTTTTTGGATGTTATGATTACTAGACTTCAGGATCACACTTTAGCTACATCGGTCTATAGAAAATTTCCTCAGTACAACACTCTGCTACATGCGAACAGTTGTCATCCACGCCACATCATCCACAACATCCCCAAATCACAATTTATGAGGATGAAAAGAATATGTTCCTCTTCGGAGGATGGTTCCAAGGCTTGTGATGATCTTGTTAATAGATTTGTTGATCGTGGATATCAAAAACACATCATTATCAAATCTTTGAAAACAGTTAACCATTCATCACGTTCTGATTTATTACAATATAAATCTAAACAACAGTTCAATGATAGGTCAGGGAGGAATTGCACTTTAAGGTTAGTTACCACTTATGGGGCTAATACTAATCGATTTGTTGATATTATCAACCAACATTGGGACATTTTACGTTCTCATGAAATTTTGAATGATATATTACCCCAACAGTGTTCTTTTTCTTACCGAAGAGGTAGAAATTTAAATTCTTTTCTAACCCACTATAAGAGACATAGTTTACAGTACCCATTACAGACCACTCTGGAGGGAAGCACATTGAAGGGAAGTTTTCCATGTGGTCATTGCTCATTTTGTAAACACATGCCCAAAACTAGTGAGTTTTCTAGCAGAAATACATCCCAGGTTTTTGGGATTAGGATGTTTTCTAATTGTAGTTCGGATTGGGCAGTATATTTGGCCACTTGTAATTGTTCTGCATTTTATGTGGGACAGACCTCCAGGCCTGTCAAATTGAGGGTTTGTGAACATATTAGTGCAATCAAACACAAACGTATGACTAATGCTTTGTATAAACATACCCTTGAACACCCTTCTGCTCATTTTACATTCATCATTATAGATAGAATCACTTTACATCGACAAATGAAAGCAGGATGGCATAAGAAACTCAATGACATGGAGTATAAATGGATTATAAGGTTAGGTGGTCTTTTTAGACCCGGTTTGAATACATTGGAACCAATTCAATAGGTTGTATATACATGTGTATTTAGATTTTCATGTATTCCATTTTTATGTTGGAATTCATTAGGCTATATGGATTTTTTATACCCATTACGGGTGGGTCTTACAGGTTTACATAAACTATATATCTTAGCCTTATATACATATTGTGACATATATTTATAATGGCAGGTTGTTTGTATATTTGCCATAATTGTTCCATTCAATATATAAATTAGTAGTTTGAATATAGGTTTATGTCTGCTAAACATTTTTGGAATATACATATGTATATTTACAATATAATCCATTTATTATATTTTTTTTCCAAACACCAAATAGAATTTTGAACATATGGGTTGAATTATGGGTACATGGTGTTTAATTTGTTTGAATTTTTTATTTAGTTACTATATTGAATCTATATTGGGCAATACCTCTTTAAGAGAGGCACTATAAGTAGGGCTCACAATGGTGATGTTTTACTTTCTTGAATATTGGGCATTGAAAAAGGCTAACATTAGCCGAAATCGGTTTGCTTATTCAGCATGGTTTTGACCATTGCTGATATCATGTTTTATTGAAGCAATAAAATTATTTACATCCTAACAGCTGGTCCGTTTTGGTGTTTTCGGTTGTTTGTTACTTGGGACCGTGCAGCAGATCTTACGTGCGTGACATTTTGGGTTTCGTTGCAGTCGCTGTTCTGATACTGCACATTACTTTTATCATGACTATCTTTCTAAGTATTTTTGTTGATCTGTTCCCTGTTCTGTACTCTTCTAAGAGTGACACATTATCTTAACTGCTTCATAGTTTTCTCTATTCGATGCATCTATGATGGTATTTGATTTCTCCCCTTACTTCCCCATATTTTTGTGATAAGACTTTATTATTAATTTGGCTGCACTGTAATATATCTCATTTATTTCTATCACATAGGTTCATAGGTTGATACTGGGCTATCTGACCGAAGGCATATATTAGCCCAGCCACGTTGTGCGGTATTCACCGCCCCTTTAGTAGTTCCCTAGACCCTTGTACTAGTAGCTAGTACCCTTGGCCCCTATCTAGTAGTGCTGTTGGTGTGATCCCCGTTGTGAACTTTCTGTTACCCATCCACTCATCAAGGTTCCTCTTGAAGAGTGATAGTGAGGGGCTCAGTTTTATGTAGATCGGGACCCTGTTCCATAGTAAGGGAAGTCTCTGCGAAGGGAATTTATCCCTCCAGCATGTTCTATTCATTGTTGTGTTGTGGTTTATATCCCTAGAGCGTGTAGCTCGAGTAGATTTGGTTTTGCTAAGATGGAGCATGTTCAACAATTCTGGATTGGACATGGCTCTGTATGTTAGACAGAGATCGCCTCTGAGAAAGCGGTATGCAACAGAGAACAGTCTTAGCTTTTTCAATCGTGCTGCATAGGGCAACTGTTTGAGGCCAGTAATGCTCTTGGTTAGGTACCTCTGTGGTCTCTCCAGCTGCTGGCGATGTCTAGCCAGGTACATTCCAATTGGTGCATTGTACTCAATGGGTCTGATGAGGGAAGAGTAGAGGGGCACCATTACATCCTTAGATCTTGATGCGAACACTTTCATGATCAGATGGGTCACATAGAAGGATTTTCTAACCACTTTGGCAACATGGTTATCAAAGGAAAGCTGACCATCTACTTGGGTCCCTAGATCCCTTATTTCTTCTTCAGATTTCAGGGGATTACCTCCTATGTTGTAGTTTGCGGGTACTCTGTTTTTTCCAAAGGGGATGACTATGCATTTTTTTGCATTTATCTTGAGACCATGGCTTTGACACCATGCATCAGTCTCATTTAGGCCCTTCTGGAGGATCTCCATGTTGGCTGGAGACTCTATTATAGCACCCAGTTTGCAGTTGTCCGCAAACTTAGTCAGCCACAGCCCATCCGTGCTTGTCTGTACTTCTGAGAAGTATATGCCAAACAGGAGGGGCCCCAGGAGAGAGCCCTGAGGCACACCACTCGTTACTGGTCTGGATTCGGACATAGATCCCATTACTCTTACTTTATGGGATCTGTCTGAGAGCCAGTTTGCGATCCATCTTGTGACATAATGGTTTATGCCCAGGCTGGTGAGCTTATCAATAATACCTGAATGGGGAATGGTGTAAAATGCTTTAGAAAGGTCAAGGTAAGCCGTGTGTACCTCCTTTCCCTTATCTATAACCTGAGTAACTGTCTCAAAGAAATCCACCAGGTTCAGGAGGCAGCATGATCTGCCCTTGACGAAGCCGAACTGTGTGGGTTCCAGTGACTGTGGAGGTTCCCAATCTCTCCATTTATGAGTTCCATAATGATTCGCTCCATAGCCTTACAGATCAGACTGGTCAGGCTTATTGGTCGGTAGTTCCCAGGGTCAGTTGTGGCCCCACCCTTGTGTAGCGGGACCACCATTGCCATTCGCCATTCTATGGGCACATATCCTGTGGAGAGGCTGAGACTGAACAGGGTATTAAGATGCGGAGTTAATTCCTTTTGGAGCTCACGTATGACACAGCCTGGGACACCATCTGGTCCCATGGAGGCAGTGTTTTTAGCTTTAGATAGAGTCTTGTTAACCAACGTATCAATAATAATTGGACTTACACAATCCCCTGGAATGGTAATAGGCCCTGTAGGTGGTGAGTGGGGGGGAATGTGCACTGAACCTGTCAGCCAAGATGTTGGAAATGTCAGAAGGGTCAGTGTATTTTGTTCCATTTTGTACTAGCTCAGAACAGACTTGAGCGTTGCCATTTAGGTTTCTGACGTAGCCATAGAAGGCCTTATGGTTATCCTTGGCAACTTTCTTTTCAAAATTAGCTTTAGTTGACTTGATGAGGGCCCTCAGTTTCTTACTAATGCTGATCAGGGATGATTTTTCTACTTGAGATTTGGCCTTTTTTTGTTTGTCTCCTCCTTTTATTGTAAAGTTTGCTTATGGCCGGGGTCCACCAGACTGGTTTCTTCTTGCTTGAGGAAGGAGTCTTGGTTTTATTTGGGATAGCACGGTCCATGCAATCCTGAAGATGCATATAGAGTGCCTTGGTGTAGGATTCCGCATCCTGCATATCATTATCCTTCTGCAAGAGAATAGTGAAGCTTTCCACTTCGGATGCAAGTAGTTTGAAGTTTGCTTTGGAAAGGTTTTTGACTATGGTTTCTTTAACTGGGGGAGGTGGAGAGGTGAGGATGTCCAGGGTTATCAGTTTGCGGTCAGATCTGACCAAGGAGGGAGTGATAACGGGTGTGGTACAATGGGGGCCCATATTTGTGATGATTAAATCCAATATGTTGTCCCCTCTAGTGGGGGAACATACTAGTTGTTCAAGGGCATTTGAATTTATAAATTCTATGAATCGCTGAGCATAGGAGTTGGAACATTGGTAGTTCGCCCAGTCTATACCAGGGTAGTTGAAATCACCCAAGATTATGGTGTTGGGTAGGACTTTTATATTTTCCAATATCTCAAGGAATGCAGAGTGACCATCTTGGGACATGGTAGGCAATCTATAACCGGCTACGACTTGAAATGTGGTTTTGCCTGCTGATAGTTGCGCATGGATGATCTCTGGGGCATCATGCTGTGCTACTAACCTGGAGGTATGGGTATCCTTGATGAATATGGATACACCTCCGCCCTTTGTACTGCGATCCGGTAACTGAGGCTGGAAGGTATGATATGAATTGTAACCTGGCAGTGATGGGGTGCTCTCTTGAGCCTTGAACCAGGTTTCCATCACTGCACCAACATCGATTTTCTCCATGCTGAGGAGAGCCTCGAGTGTGTGCATTTTGAGGTTGAGACTTCTGGCGTTGAGTAGCAATACCCTTAGTGTTAGGTTACCTGTGCTGGTTACGGTGGTTGGTTTGTCCTTTGAGCCTTGCCTAAAAAAGGCACTATGGGGATGGCAAGAGCCTTGGCCAGTATTCGAAAACCTAGGGGTGACGGGTGCAACCCATCTCTGGCAAAACAGCGAGGTTTGTCTATCATGTCATCCCAGGCAGACAGACACTGGATCCCCTTAGAATGACACCAGAAGCTTAGCCAATTGTTGAAATTGATAATTTTGTCTTTGTATTGCGGTATCATTCTAGGTGAATGTAGTATGCTACTCAAGGTCAGGGTCATACCAGCTTGGGCTACATGATCAGAGAGCTCCTCAATGTCTCTTTTCATGTAGTCCAGGGAGGTATGTCTTAGATCATTCACACCAGCATGTACAATGACAGCGTCATACTTGTACTTGTTCTGGAGTGACCTAAGTGCCTGTGTTATGTGGCGGATCCGAGCACCCGACAGGCAGCTGACAGTAACCCTCTCCTTGTTCAGCCTGAATTTCTTTGAACAGTCTTGATTACTCTGTTCATTTGTTTTATCAAACTTCTGACATTTTGGGTCTTATTGACTTTCTGTAATGTATTTCTTTCATTGACCGTAATATGTCCATCCATCAAGTAACTCTTCCCTTAGATCATTTTCTTCTAAACTAAGGGTAGATTCTTTGTTCATTTCCTGCAAGCATTCTATAGAAAGTTTCAGAACTTCCTGTGACATATTCTCTTCAGCTTCATCATGTGTCATCTGTTGCTCTTTCAAATGGGAACTCACTGGCCTATCACTCCACAACATTGACTGCGTCAGAGTTACCACATTTTCCTGCTCCTTCCTTTAATGTGCAACTCCAGCTGAATTTTTGTACTGGTTTTCTATTGAAGGCTCCAAATTATCTAAGGTATCTTCATATGGCAACTGATCAGATGCTTCCTGCTCCACTGGTTTCTCCTTAATTTGTGGACTCCTTGTTTGTCATGCTGGTATTTGATTTCTCCTGCTTTCTACACTACATCCTTCACTTTGCAGGTAATCCATAACTTCTGTTTTTATTTCTTTATCTTCTCCATTACTAATCCTCTTTTCTACTTTCCCCTTTGTTTGCCTATTTTTTGTATTGTAAAATTTTCCATATCCTGATGCCTTTCCCTGTATTTCTCTTCAAATATTCTTTCTTTTTTTTTTTTTTTTTTTTTTTTTTTTTACTGATTCTTATTGATTCGCCCATATACAGGAGAGAGGGTACTCCAGACCTCTATCAGTGGCATCATCATTGAGGTTGGATCGGTCTACCAAAAGCTTTCCTAAAATGGATGTCACCTGTGTGATGAGGAAATTCTTAAGGCTACATCCAGCTGGAAGTTCTCCTAGCATTGTCACTGCAGGACACTTGGGGTGCTGGTCAAAATACCTCTCCCTTTTTCTCTCTGGTACCAACCTGTCCTTTGGATCCTCTCCTCATCAGTCCAAGCCCTCCTGATACACCTCAGTCAGAGCCGAAAATATGTGAGACTTTGGCATTAACAACATCCCTCAGTCTTCCCTATTCTTTTGGATTGAGACAAGTCTTGGTGCTGAAGCATCAGTGCCAGGGTTCTGGTGGCAGAGTTGACTCAGTGGTTTTCGGAGCCAGCTTTGCCTCTCAGGATTTCTGCTTTCAATAGCTTGGGTCTGAGGTCTTCCTTGTAGCCAACCTCAAATGGACCTGGGAAAGTTCCTGAGTCTTTGGCTAGGTGGGAACATTTCCTCAGTGCCAATTGTGATATCAGCCTTCGAGGCTTTTTGAATAGATCTTGGCAGGACCAAGAAGTCAGATGCAGCCCTCTGGTTTGGATCTGTCCAACTCCCAGTGGATCCTGTGACATATTCCTCTCATTCTGATTGATGGGGACAGTCAGTACCTTTATGCTTCGAGAATACTAACTACATGAGTTCCCAGTCTGATTCAGACCAGTTTGCAGAGATTCCCTAGAGACAAGGTCCTAGAAAACAGATGTGAAAATGGAAGCACTTAGACTCTTTTTTTTTTCTAGAGTCTGTCACAGAAGACACATTTTTGGATAAAGGTGAAGGGTCCCCCTGATACCTCCTAGAAGAAGTCACTTTTGCAGACATCTTAGAATTGATAAAGTGGAGGGGGTTGCTCCACCGAAACTCCTTCCCAGAAGAATCTGTGTTCATTATGGCCATGGGTACTGGCTCATCTGCATCTTGGGTGGTACTGCGTGCGGATGACCTTGTAGTTCTTGTGGCTCAGCAGGCATGGAAGAACCCAGATGCAGTGGAACCTATCCCTAAGAAGCCAGATGGAATCTTAGTAACCCCAAAGGACAGGAGATATTAATCTAAAAGGACCGCCAGTAGATGCCATGGTAGTAGCAGCAGCCGCAAAGAAGAAACTGTCTAAGGAGATTTAATCTGTTCATTCCCCTATCAGGGAGCTTGACTGACTGGGGAAACAGACTTATACTTCAGAGACTTTCAGAACTGGAGCAGTGAATTATCTTGCACACAATCCGTTTTCAAAGGGACTTGACCAAGGTGTTTTCCAAGTACCTTGCCAGCTGATGTTCAAAAAACAGTGGACACCCAACTATCTACCCTACAGTCCAGTTTTAATGTGGCCATATATCTGTTTTCCTATGCAGATGATGATACAGGCAAAGCAGCAGGCATCAGCAATACCACACGTCAGCATGCCTGGATGCATCTATGCTGTTTCATGGAAAGCTTTAAGATGTCTTTCATTAATGCCCCATTCGATGGCTCCACCCTTTTCAGAACAGAGGTTAAAGAAATGTTTACTAGGCTTGAGCAGGATGGTAAGACTGTCTGCTATTGGAGTCCATTTCTCCACCCACAATGAACCTTTTCTAAGAACCAAAGGGACGTTAAGAAGATGTGGTTCAGAAAACCACGTGGTTATCACCAAGAGCACTCCTGAATACAGACCTGCCTGACGTAGAGGAGAAGGTAAGTCAAATGGACGTCAGCCCAGGGGGAGAGGCAAACTGCATAATCAGGGCTTCCATAGTCCTTTCACCAAGAAACCCTATCAGCACTTCTAAAGAGTTACCTGACTGCCGCACTCTAAAGGCAGTTGAAGGGGCACTTATCCTTACACCCAAAATCCTGGCAAAACATTGCATTGGTTTCATGGGTGCTAAGGATAAACACCAGAGGGTATACCATTCCCTTTTCAAACTGTAAAGGAATATTTGTTAGCTGGTAATGTAATGCAACTTTTTAATTCCAAACACAGACAGTCAAGGATTCTGGATGCAAACACATTACTTATCATTATAAACCAAACCAGCAATATCCAGATGCCTCCAAACAAAGAAAGAAGTAGAATAATTGTAAAAACACACAGGCAGAGACAAGGCTCCAGTTCCCCACAAGTTCTCAACAAAGTTTAATGGTACCAAGTACATACACAAGCGTTTTCACTGACTGCTTCATCAGGTGTAAATCATTAGTAAAAAGACACCATTTTTATATTATTAATTAATGTCACATGCCCTGTTATCTAATACATCTCAGTAAAAGTTATACTAACATCATAAAAACAAATAAAAGTTGTGTGTGTGTATATATATATATATATATATATATATATCAATTTGTTCATAAAAACATTTTAATGCATATTTGTGTATACAAATTCCTATGTATGAATTAAAAACATAAAATTAATTTGTAAATATATGTAATATTTAGGCATAATTATCTATGTAAGGGTCGAGTTTTCAGGATGGGTCTCAGTGGAACATGGTCATTAAGACCATGGCCTGTGTCTGCCCTTAACCTCTCAATCCATTCGGCTTCTAACCCTTCCGTTCTAATTCTTATGTCTCCTCCCCTTGCATTGACATTACATCTCCCCAATACACTGAATTTGAATAGATGGTGTTCATCTGTTGCAATAATATGTTTGGCTAATGCATTATGTATACTTCTTTTTTTCATGTGGTATATATGTTCTCTAATCCTAAACTTTAGCTGTCTATCAGTCTTCCCTACTTAGTATTTCTGGCATGTTTGGCATACAGCTAAATAGACGTGTACTGTCACAGGTAGCACTAGTCCCCAGCTTAAATTTTTCGCCTGTGTCTGGGTGTATAAATTCTTCAACTTCAGGTATAAACTTGCAAACTGGACAGTTTCTACATGGTCTTGTCCCCTCTGTGGTCTGTATCACATTATAATCCCTCGTGGTACATAAGGCATTTTTTGTTTTTAAAATAAATTGGGGTTCCAGTCATCTGGAATCTGCAGCAACAGAGGTTTCACAGTTGCTAGAAGAGTCATCCAGTGGGTTCCCCAAGACCAGGTAGAGTCTAGAGTGTATTCCAGGTTCTTTTCAGCCCAGAAAAAGACTGGAGACCTTAGGCCAATTTTGGGCCTCAGCCATCTCAATCAATTTGTGAGACAAGCAAAGTTCCTGATGGTCACAGCACAATCCATTTTACTTCTGTTGAGGGAGCATTGCATGTGCTCTGTAGATCTCAGGACACCTACTTATCCCATAATGATACAGAGACGATCCAAGAGTTCCTCAGTTTCAGGTTGGGAGCCAATCTCTTTTAATCCATAGCACTACCCTTCGGTCTTTACACAGCCCCACAAGTGTTCACAGTGGTTATGGCAGGGGTAGCAGCTCATCTCCGATTGCAATGGATTCTGGTCTTCCCCATACCTATACTATTGGCTCCTTACTGCTACTTCCAGGGATTTGTTGGTAAACAGGGATTACTACTGCACTTTAAAAACTGTTGGAATCAGTCAGTCAATCAAAAAGCCAGCTGTCTACCACAGAAAAATAGTTTATAGGATTACACATCAACATGGTTCTTCAAATCCCCTAGCTTTCAGATGCTAGAGTGTTATTGTTACAAATGGTGGCCTCTCAGGGTAATTCAGCATCCCCTTCCTCAAGCAAGGTTGATTCTTTGTCTGTCAGGTTTGATGGCCTCTACTATTACATTAGTTCCTCTGGTAAGATGCAGCATGAGAGTATTACATTGGACTCTTTCATTCCAATCGTCACAGAGTCTACACTCCCTCCATACCAAATTTTGTCTTGCACAAATTTGTAGAGACCATATTAAATAATGGAGAACCTCCCAATCAGTAATGGAAGGAAGGGTCTTTTTGACCACCAATTCCTCCTGCCTCGCATGCTTCCCTTCTGGGGTGGAGGGCATTTCAAGGGGGAAGATGGTTCAAGGTACTTGGTTATTTTTAGAGTCCAACCTTTATATCAGTGTCTTTGAGATGAGAGTGGTCCTCCTAGTATTGCTGGCTTTAAAAACACCTCCTCCCCAAGGGTGTGATTTCTATCCAGATGGGACACCATAGCATTGGTCTGGTATATCAAGAAACGGGGGGGAGCATGATCATATCGACTTTGCTAGGAGGCTGGGGGGGGGTGGCATGATCATATCAACTTTGCTAGGAGGCCATGAGAGTCTGGCAGTGGACATTGTTTTCTTATAATGAAGTACATCGTAGGGATATCAAAAGTGCTACTGGACAAGTTGAACAGGTTGATTTTGCTGCTTCACAAGTGGTCCCTCAACCTGACAGTGTTGACAGAAATTTTCAGCCACTTTTCCCAACCTTGCTGTAACCTCTTTGTCTCATACTTGAACTAGTGCAGCAGTTGCCTTGCCCTAATCCCTCCACAGGGACAGTCACCAAGGGATGTTGTAGTTCACAGTTGGGCCTCAGGTCTCCTTTATACCTTTTCCCCAATTCCAGTCTTGACAAAATTTATTCAGAAAGCCAGACGGTGCAAGACCAGGGTGATCCTTGTTGTTTCATTTTGGCCTCAGGTTTGGTTCCCCATCCTGTGGCCTCATTTAATACACATGCCATGGTTGTTGGATACCAGGCTTTGCTCTTTGATGGGTCAAATTGTTTCTGGCTGTCAAAAAAAGTCTACCAAAAGGATTTGTCAAAGCATATGGAAGAGATTTTCTATTTGGGCTTCTTTGAGGGGATTAGATCCTTTTTCACTTTTCTTCCATCAGTATTAGATTTCCTATGAGAACATTTTCAGAAAGGGTCTAGTTTCTCCACTATCAAGATGCACATGGCCTCCCTATCAAATTTTCCCAAAGGGCATAATGACTTCTCTGTAGTCTCTCTCAAAATTTCCAAAGCCTTCTTCAGGGGTGCTTTCTTACTCATACCCCCAATCAGGGATCCAGTTCCCCATGGAACATCACTATAACGCTTCAAGCCTTTACCCGAAAACCCTCTAAACCAGCAGCTTCAGTAGATTTCAGGTATCTTTTGTGGACAACCATTTTTCTTGTCACAGTTATATCCACTAGACAGATGTCTAAATTATAGGCACCATGTTGCAAACCACAATACCTCGTTTTCCATAAAGACAGAGTAGCATTGAGAACAAATTATTATTTCGTACCAAAGGTGACATCTGAAGTAAATTTAAATCACTCATTTGATTTGCCAGTCTTTTTCCGCAGGTTCTCAAACAAAGGGGAATATATGACACACACACTAGATGTTGACAGACAGCTCAGATTTTATTTACATTGTACCAAGGATTTAAGAAGGTCAGATCAACTTTTCATATCCTCTAAAGCAAAATTGGGAAAAAGCAAATCAAAAGTCACAATTTCCAAGTGGTTGTCAGACTGCATTTTTTTGCTTTTAGTGAATGGAGGTATACTCCTACACACAAAACCAAAAGCAAATTCCATGAGAGCAACAGCTACTTCTACAGAATTCATGAACAGAGTTCCCATTGATGATATCTGTGCAGCAGCAACATGGCCCATGGTTCACACTTTTGTGTCTCATTGCATATTGGATGTGCAGTCTAGAGCATGTTCCTCTTTTGGTTCCACTATTCCCAGGAGTGTCCTTCCTTGATGCTTCCCATGTGGTTTTTGCAGCTTGGGAATCTGCCCAAAAGGTTGAATTGGATGAAACTAGCCAACACTGGATACGAAAGTTAAGTACTTTACATAATGATAGATCCATGTTGTCTCATTTTCATTCAGTTTTACAAACTGCAGATCTGTTTGAGGCCTCTTACGTTTTTCTGTGGCGTCAGAGTGACGTCCAAGGATGCAGAGTCAGTCATCTTGGACTGGGCCAAGCATTTAAGATTCTGGGTCTCTAGAAAGGTGCTGAGAGTGGAAACCCTGGACAGTTGACAGACTGAGCAAGATTTGTGATTGTGTTCTGGGCCTTGACAAAAAAGACACTTAGTATGCAAGTCATTGTACAGAATCTTCCTACTGTACTTGCACTTACTTATCCTAGATGACATCTGACAACTTTCATCTAAACAGCATAAGTAAATAGGAAGGTTCCCCAGTGGGGCACTTATCCGAATAAAAAATTGAAGCAAAGGTACCAGCAATCAAAAACCGATTTGTCCAATGGATGCATGACCTGTGTTCAGTCTGATGGCGAGATAATCTGGGGATCCACACTCATATATCCATCTATATACCACAATGAATATTTATTTATTTGACATTTGTTAACTGGGTTAGTCCACCTGAGCCAGAAGCTCATTTTCAGTTGAGACCTGAGGAAAAAAGCTCCATAGTAACACAAACTAAAAAATTAAGATTACAAAAGCAATACAATATTAAAAGACTTGATAACATAAGCAAAATAGACAAACATATGTAAGGCAGATAAAATATGTACACAGTGGTTATAACAAGGCAATTAATATTAACATAAAAGGATATTTAAAGAGTGGCTACTAAAGTAGAAAATAAAATATACATATTGACATATATTTTTAAAGCACTGGAAGGAGGGTATGACAACAGTATGAAAGAGAAAGAGGAGTTGTACATTCGGAAGAAATGAGGAAGGGGATGAGGGGGTTAGTTAAGGTCATGACAGGGACATATGAGCCAAAAAATATATATATATATATATATATATATCAGGCAATATAAACTAAGGTCATGTGTCAGATGTATGACCTCTGGCATGTAAAGCTTTGGTACCCTGGCTGGACATCAGCAGTGACAACTCATATGTCAGGAATACTAAAACAGTGATTTCAGTCAGAATTTGATATTCTACTGATAAACAAGTCTCTTCTTGACATGGTGCTAAATGCCACTTTGGGCATTTCCTTTATCAGGTACCAGATTCCAACCAGAAATAGTTCTTAGTTGGCTGTGATAGAAAATTCAAAGAGTTTGGTAAGGAGAATTTTCTATATAACAGTAGCTTCTTATCATTGGAACCAACTTCCAATTGAAGCTAGGAATGCCTTTCCATTAACAAATGTTAAATCAAATGTAAGTCAGCAAGTTCTTTAACCGAGATTTCTGGGATGCAGTCTCTATGGTAATCACTTCATAGGTTTAAACTGCAAAACTTTACACATTAAAACAACATAAAACATATTTTCTTCATGAAACAATTACTTTGCCTTCAAAAACACTAGCATGCAACTGCAAATCTGTATTGACATGCTTAAAAGAAAGAATGTGCTCATGAAGAAGCAGCTTACAACATTTTGTTCTTGAAAAATTTAATCACAGTGCTATCACAACTTGTCAATAACTAAGTGAGACTGATTTTACCCACACTGAACTGAAGCATTTGTACAACTTTATGATCATGGGGAAACAGTTTACACCATTTTCCTCCTGATTAAAAACTCATGATTTTACAGGCACTGTACACTGTCAGAAGTTATAGTAAATAATTCAAACTGACATGATATGGTTCAGAGTAAAAAGATGAACACAGGGAAGCAGCATACAGCATTTTCCCTTGCCACAAAAGTAAAGTAGTGTACTTGAATTTACCATAATAGTAGATGTTTTAATAGATGACTGTTGAAGTAGCCTAAGCTAAAAGGGTTATATCCTGTCAAGGATATGACCATTTGGACAGCTTTACAAACCTTAAGGGCATGTTCAATGCTGCCTAACTGCCTGGAACTTGGGCAGAGATTGAAAATGGTCAGAACATTTTTGCCTGAGGAAAGGAGGCTACAGCCTTGAAAGGAACAAATGCTAGGAAAGAACTCCTAATGAAACGTTATATGTAAAGGTAGGTACATCCACACACTGGCTGAATATACAAAAACAAAAAGGGGGCTGGAGGGAGGGGATGGCTACTACAACAGTAATCAGTCAGAGAATCTACTATTATGGTAAGCTCACTTACACAACTGTACTATGTTCTACATTAAGATCACTGTTGCAGTAGCCTAAGATAAATGGGTAGATTACCACAGCTTAAAACATCCAGGGGGGAGGAGGAAGGAATTCACACATCTTGGAGCCCCTGGAGAATTGTCCAGACAAAGCCAATTTTGGACCTGGAAAATAAACCAGTTAATAATGCTTTGTAAAAGTGTGTATAGCTGACCAAGTTGCTGCCTATAGAAATCTTCTACTGTCCACCCTTTTCCAAAGAGCCACAAATAAAGCCAACACTCTAGAATGGACTCTATGTCTGCCTGGAAGTGGCTTGATATGGTGAGCATGCCAGAAAGAAAAGGTATTAGACAACCATCTGAAAATTGTACTTTGACACTTGTTATCCTTTTATCTTACCTTCACAGAACACAGCCAGTTGATTGGCTTTCCAGAATGATAGAGTTCTATCCATGCAGTATCTGAGCTGACTGTAGAAATCCATAATAATAGTAATAGTAATAATAATATTAATAATAATAATTTGTTCTCCCTTGTTTTAAGTTCTGGGAGGACTACAGGGAGATTAAAAGTCAGGCTTAAAGTAAACTAAAGCCACTAAATAATAAAGACTATTTCTCAAAGAAAAGCTGTCCTTATGGAAAATAAGATAGGGTTGACTCACTGTAAGAGTTTATAAATCAGATACTTTGCTTGCAGATGCCAGAATAATGAATAGTACAATTGCCCATATCAAGAACCTTAAAACAGCCTGATTAGCTGGTTCAAGTGGGAGATGTATCATGGAGTCATCAATTTCCACTATGGATAGATGTAATAAACCTTTCACAAAGCTCTAGGGGGTATCTAAGGGCAGACAAGTAGAAATTACCAAAAATGAACCCTGACAAAAGAATAATAAAAGCTGATGTATAACTACTCCCTACAAAGAAATCAAGAACAAGAGGCAACCAGGCTTTCAAAATGTCCTGGTTTTTGGGGTGGTACCAAATAGAAAATCTTTACCACTTACAAATCTATGATTTTTTATTAGCAGGTTATTTCATCTAAGAAAAACGAAAGGCAGCAGGAACAGCAGCAGTGTATACCAAAGAAAAACGTAGATCAAAAACAGGAGAAAACCAGGTCTTTTAGTGTAAAATGATTTAATTCACTATTCGTCAAAGGTGACTTAATCAGAAATACAATTCACTACTACAGAAACACAATTAAAATACTGTCAGCGAGTAAACAATTAATTGTATAACAAGCTGTTCAACTCATAAAACAATTATTCAGTTGAAGTGGACCATCAATTAACTTAGTCCCATAGACTACTGTTTGCAGTAAAAAATACATCTAAGTAAAAAATTTATTTTTTAATATCAACTTTCCTGTTTTTTAAAAAAACATTTTATATTGAGTGTGTCATTCAGTATGTAAGAAGCCAATCTCAGTTGCCATACTGCTTCTTTCTGTTCTACTTTATTCCTATAATCACCTCCCCTGATGTCCTTGTTCACTGACTCAAGAACCGAGAAGGTGAACTTTTTCCAGTTAATGCACGAAGTGGAATGTTTGTACAAGGCGTTGTCGACATTTTTCGTTCTTATAGCATATGAATGTTCAAGAATACGTGCCTTCAAACTTCTAGTGGACATTCCTGCGTAGAATGCCGGACATTCACTACACATAGCCAGATAGACAATACCTTCACTACCACAATCTAGTCTACCTGGAACAATGATGTTGAAATCAAGGTGTTGCAAAAACTATAAGAAGCAATGTGGATGTACCTGCATAATTTACATCCCATACACTTATGCATACCTCTGTTGTTTACTCCTAAATAACGAGAAGCATATCCCCTCTCTAACATATCCTTGTTGTTACAATTTTTCTTGTACACAATACAAGGCACGTCACCCAATACATTTACCATGTCACCATTACCTAAAATGACTTTCCAGTTCTCGTTAATAATTTTACGAATCTGGTTGTTGTCCAAACTCATGTAGAAACAAAACTTAGGTTTGCTCTGACCTACACCATCCGTATACATTCTTTTTGTGAAACCTTTTACCAAAATGGGAGGAAAATCATTCTCCCTATCCAAAAATAACCTTTTAATAAACAGAACCGCCTCATAAAAGGTGGTGTCATCCACAGTCATCCGTGAAGCCCAGATGAACTGTCCACGAGGAATGTTCTTTTTAGTAAAGGTGGGGTGGTTCTTATATTTTTTTGCAACACCTTGATTTTAACATCACTGTTCCAGGTAGACTGTATATATGTAAATACAAAGTTGTAAGGAACCACCACGATGCTGTAAGTAAAAGATTTATTGGAACAAGCGCTTTCACGCACCACAACGGCACGCTTCTTCAGGTTTCAACAATGAATTAACTATGCAACCATTTATACTAAAAAAGGCATCATTAATTGAATTATTAATCAATTAAGTTCAATACATATTAAAAATCATTCAGTCAATTAACAAATCTAATCACCTCAGCAGTCTTATTTCATTCATACTATCTACTTAAACACATATAAATAAGTAGGTAAATATAGTAAATGTATGTGACTCAATATAAAACTATTTAAATGGTAATATGAAAGTAATATTATAAATGTAAGATTTAACAAAACCTTAATAAATATAAAAAATACATCAATATATAAGTCTAACAATAAAATCGATGACAAATAAAAAAGAGAAAAATGTATCTATCTGTCTCATAATATCTCAACCATAACAAACTAGCAGATCAACTATCCATTTAAATGTACAATGAAATTATACACCAAAAGCTAAATTATGAAAGCAGATAAATATATGAGTGAGGTCTGTATTTATCAATATGTTAAGACAATACATCAAATATGAACATATAAAAGACTGTAAATGTCAAAATATGACTATGCTGTAAATCGCAGATTCGGATATACACCCCTGATTGGCTACCTGTGTTTTAGTAACGCTGGTCTTATACTTAGGGCTTGATTCAAACCTGGTTCAACATGTGCCCTTAATCTCAAGATCCAGTTCAGTTCAGTCAGCTCAAGGTATCCCATATTGTTGCCTTCTCTAACATTAGTGTGTACTATTTGTAGTACCCTGAACTTAAAATGATGTTTGGGGAACATATGGCTGTGCTTGGCTAAAGCACTAGTCAATACCCCTTTTTTGGTGTCGTAATTATGGTTATATATGCGGTCCTTGAGCCTCCTGGACGTCAAACCCACATAATATGCCTCACATACTTCGCAGGTGGCCAAATAAACTAAATTTTTTGATTCACATGTAGCATAGAAAACAGGTATAAAAGTATAACCCAAGTCTGGTACCGTGAAGGGTTGAATCTTCGATATAAACTTACACGTTACACCTAGCACATGGGTATGTCCCATTTCTAAATAATTGTCTAATGTCCAATCTAGGATCATCCAATTTCTCATTACATAGCAACCTCTTCAGGTTTTTACTATTCCTATATCTGAAGGTTGGCTTGTTTCCAACAATCCGTGCAATAAGTGGATCCAATAACAAAATCTTCCAATTATTAGCTACAATGCTATTAATATGATGAATATCATTTGTGTATCTAGTTATAAATGCCAGTCTTGTATCTTGTTGATATGTCCTATAACCCTGTATACAGAAATCCTGTCCCATATTCACATTAGGATAGGTTCCAGTTACAGATAATTGTATCCTATTTGTTAAGGTGCGTGGGTAACCCCTGTCTATAAAAAAGTTCTCTAATAGTTCTAATTGTGAATTCCTGTCTTCTGCCTTGCTGCATAGACTAGACGTATCGTTCTCATGAACTGTCCCCTGACCACATTTCTAAATATGTGCCGTGGATGCATGCTACTATAGTGGAGAATGACATTTCTCCAACATGACTTCCTAAAAATCGTGGTTGAAATGCAATCATTTAATTCTTTTATAATTGTCAAATCCAGAAAATCAATCCTATTGGTAGAATGTATCATTGTAAACCTCAAAAAAGTTGTAGTAGACTCCATGTAGGAGACTAATTCCAGTAGTGAACTTGCACTTCCATTCCAAAATATCAGGATGTCATCCACGAAACGCCTGTATAAAACGACATTTCTAAACCTTTCATTGTTAAAAAGAAACCTATTCTCCCACTGATGTATTTCCAAATTAGCATACGAATTGGCACAGGGAGTGCCCATGGCTACTCCCCATGTCTGTGCATACATCTTATCACGAAACAAAAATACATTGTTGTTCAATACCATGTCAAGTAGACTACATATTAGAGTCTGACAAGCCTTATCTAATGTATTATCTATACATAAAAATTCTGTTATGGCCTCAACCCCATAATCATTGGGAATACTCGTGAACAGATTTTTAATGTCCATCGATACTAGGATAGTCTGGGAGGATATATTGTGTATAACAGATGCTTCTTGTAGTTCATTCAACAAGCCATAAGTGTCCTTTAAGATGGTAGGTATCCTTTTCACCAGTGGACCTAACATAGATTGAATGTATATAAAAATTCTCTCTGTTACCCATTGCTCTCCCGATACTATTGGACGTAAAGGGGGTGGAGATATTCTCTTGTGCATCTTGGGGAGACCTTTTATCACAGGTATAAGGGGCAAATCTATCAACAAATATTCATATAAATCCTTATCTATCTGTCTGCACATAAGAAGGTCAAACAGAGAATCTTGTACTTGTTTCACTATACGTATTACGTCTTTTTTCTCTATGCATTTATAGGCAGAATCATCCTTAAGCATTACAGACATTAATTCTATATATATGGAGGTTTCCATCATTACAACTCCCCCACCCTTGTCTGCTGGTTTAAAAGTTAACTCTTTGGCGTTTCGTAAATCATTAAGACAGGTTTTCATACTAGCGTTTAAATTATAGAAGATACCCCTATGCTTATTTTCAGCAAAATATGAATATAAATCTTTCTCACAAGATCGTACAAAACAATCAACAGTATTAGATAAGGGTGGAACAAACATGCTCTTATTTCTATGATTATTACTATTCATATTCAAGTATGGCATTTCGCTATCATTGAAAAGTACCTTTAAAGATAATGTTCTTGCGAATAATCGCAAGTCCACCAATACTTCCGATAAATTACTCCCCTGCGAGGGAATAAAGGATAGTCCCTTGTTCAGTAGGTCTTCTTCATCAGAAGTTAGTTCTTGTGATAATAAGTTAAAAAACAAACGCTTCAATTCTGGTTTTTCCGCCTCGGCTCCATGGTCTCGCCTGAATGTTTCCTTTTTCTTCTTCCCCGACTCTCCGAACGCGTCGTTACCCTGGTTCTGTGCTGGACCGGTAATTGCAAAAAAGGACCCAATACTGTATCCCCTCCAAATTTCGATCTCGCTCCCAGGGGAAGGGTAGTTTTGAGAGCTAGCTGGTTGCATGGTGGAATTTCGCCAGCTGGTAATGAACTGTCGCTGTTTGTGATGTCAGATGATGTCATCGCTATATGCATGTTACTCGTAGGTTCAGCATTCTCAATGATTTCAGTATGTTGATTATTCATAGAGGTAGACTCATTTCGCTGGATTTCAGGACTATTGTTATATCTGGGCCATACAAAGATTTGCCCAGTTGCAAAGTCTTGAAAGTCTCTCCTAAGTTTTTTATATTTCAGTTGTTCAAGCCTTTCACTATATGCAGCAACCTGTCTAAACATGTTGTTCATTTTAGAGGCATATATATCACCCTTATAAGAATGTATTATATCTTGATGTGAAGCTTCCACTTTAGTAATAAGTTCGCATTCAATGGGAGCAAAATACTCATTCAACAATTTAATGTATTGCATGCTGAAGTCTATATTAAGTTGCTGCCACTTTTTTAACAATTCAGGGTGACTATCACCGTAGCTCGGCATGCATAATATTCGCATGCCCCGAGGTATTACCTTAAAATGAAGGCATGCCTCTAAATGTCTCCTCTGCCATATAAGCCTGTGTAACTTGTACAAGTCATTCTCTAGCTGTCTCAAAACATTATAGAAGTCCTGTAAGTTTTCCACAATACCTGTTCTGGCATTAGTCATTGGTGCAAGGAACTCCATATTTAAAAGCGGGTTCTCTCGTTGATGGAAAATATCATTCCAATCAAAAGAACTGTTCTTATTACCAGGATTGTAGTCCAGCTCAATATTAGAATTCTCCATCGTGTGTTGGTGAATGTAGAAGAAAAACAGGAAAAGTAGCAGCAACAAATAAACTATCACCATCCAAAGGTTCCCGACAAAGCGAACAAGGAAAACTGTAAATACAAAGTTGTAAGGAACCACCACGATGCTGTAAGTAAAAGATTTATTGGAACAAGCGCTTTCACGCACCACAATGGCACGCTTCTTCAAGTTTCAACAATGAATTAACTATGCAACCATTTATACTAAAAAAGGCATCATTAATTGAATTATTAATCAATTAAGTTCAATACATATTAAAAATCATTCAATCAGTTAACAAATCTAATCACCTCAGCAGTCTTATTTCATTCATACTATCTACTTAAACACATATAAATAAGTAGGTAAATATATTAAATGTATGTGACTCAATATAAAACTATTTAAATGGTAATATGAAAGTAATATTATAAATGTAAGATTTAACAAAACCTTAATAAATATAAAAATACATCAATATATAAGCCTAACAATAAAATCGATGACAAATAAAAAAGAGAAAAATGTATCTATCTGTCTGACAAATAAAAAATAGATGACTGTTGAAGTAGCCTAAGCTAAAAGGGTTATATCCTGTCAAGGATATGACCATTTGGACAGTTTTACAAACCGTAAGGGCATGTTCAATGCTGCCTAACTGCCTGGAACTTGGGCAGAGATTGAAAATGGTCAGAACATTTTTGCCTGAGGAAAGGAGGCTACAGCCTTGAAAGGAACAAATGCTAGGAAAGAACTCCTAATGAAACGTTATATGTAAAGGTAGGTACATCCACACACTGGCTGAATATACAAAAACAAAAAGGGGGCTGGAGGGAGGGGATGGCTACTACAACAGTAATCAGTCAGAGAATCTACTATTATGGTAAGCTCACTTACACAACTGTACTATGTTCTACATTAAGATCACTGTTGCAGTAGCCTAAGATAAATGGGTAGATTACCACAGCTTAAAACATCCAGGGGGGAGGAGGAAGGAATTCACACATCTTGGAGCCCCTGGAGAATTGTCCAGACAAAGCCAATTTTGGACCTGGAAAATAA
>NC_056742.1:91191966-91194466 GCF_019279795.1 Protopterus annectens
AAAATACCTTTCCATTTACACTAGGACAGATCAGTTTACCCCCCCCCAAGATTGCTCTTCTTCCCTTTGCAGCCCCTAACCCCTGTAGTGGCTCATTACACCTCCAGTGATGCTGCTGACTAAAGGACTGTCAGGGTCTAGGCATCACATGCTCATCAGTGTTGTGGTCTGTAGGTACAACATAAAGTGCTCTCCCTCGGTAACATCCAAGCTATGAGCCACAACTACCTCCCTTTCACCAGCATGGGTAATCTGGCAATGCATGATCACTCCTATGGCCTACAGTCACACTAAGCCTTTTGGAATGGTAAACCTTACATTCCCAACAGCACATACATTTTAGCTGGGCTAAGTCATACTGCCACTGACAATTAATGAAGATGTGTACCCATGGGGAGTCAATCAAGCAAAAAGAAAAGCAGTTGAAATTTGCATCCTTACTACCCTGCTTACATTCTGCGAATCTCAAGCCTTTGCTGAAAGGAAATTGGTTAAAGCAAGAAAATTACCCTAGGCGCCAGAACTGGTGGGACTGTTTACTGTCACATGCTCTAGGTGCTTGTTTGGAGCTTTTTCTAGTCTTATGATCCAGTGATAGTCTGAACAAAATTATTGAAAAGAAATTCAAGGAAGAAATACCATGGCCAATACTAGGAACTACAATACCCAGAAGGGTATGAAACCCCTCAAACTAAATAAGCAACTAAGAAATCTTATCAAGCCCACTAAAGCCAGATTTGAGGCAGAAATATCCTCAAAGATAAAAGATAATGACAAGGTCTTCATCAGCTTTGTTCACAACCTCAAAGGTAACATGACAGTGTGCTGAACAAATTGTAAATGTAACCACTTAAAAGGAATCAGAGGATATAGCAAACTTGCTGGCTGATAAATCTAATTCCAGTTTCACCCCTTCTTCCCCTCAATACCTTTCCGAAGACACCCTCGACCATAAATCCTCTGGCCATCACTAGCAAACAAGTCTTCAATGCACTCTTCAAGTCAAAGAATACTACCTCAATAGGCCCTGATAATATCCTGGGATACCTCTTGGATAGCATGAAACATGAGGTATCAATCACTCTAAAATCACTTTTCAACATTAGCCTAGTAATTGGCTTTATACTTAGTGAATGGAGGACTGTAGTAGTTAATCCTTAGCACAAGGTTTGGCCTTCTACTGATTTGGATAACCACAGACCATAAGTCTGACTGGTCTTGTACATAAATGCATGGAAAGAATTATCATAGATATTTTAAATAAAGACACAGGGAACCCATTTTCTTATTTGCTTCTACAATTATTACAGATATTGAAATAAAATAGCACAAGCACCGATAGCCATTTGCTAAATACATTCTCACAATGAAAACAGACTCAGCTTCTCTGCCCTTGAAACTCAACATTCATTGAAATGGCATGAAAACCCACATTAAAAGAAAATGCATCTGATAGTGGAGGATTAAGTTTACCTTTGAGCTGTTTTCAAACCATAGGCTCCTTGCACACATTTATAGGGCCATGCACACATGTATGTGTTCTTTGATTCGCCCTCATGATAAATTATATTCCTTATATAATACATCACAATTTGTTAGAATGGTGTTTTAAATTTGTAGTTATGAACATTTTTCTAGAAAGCAATGAAACAAAATGTATGAAATAATGATAAAGCTACACATTTCAGAAAATTTTGACCATGAAATGCCACTCAAACTTCTATCATTATAATCCACCAATATTACTCAAAAAGCACAATCTTTTCAGAAGTAAAAGTCATCCAGATAATTCTACCTTAAAGAGATCTATAACTAAGAAAATAGGTTGCTACTAGAAAACAACATTACATTTCAATGTTTCATCTACAAATTCAGTGCCTGCTGCCTTTGAAGAATAAATTGTTACATTAAAAATGGTAAGCTGGTAATATTGCAATAGGGAATGACTGACAACCCAACAACAAGTTACTAGGCATGTTATACAAAGGAGGACACACTCAGGAGTGTAGAACCCCTATACCTCCTTAAAATGCACCAAATAATCCGCAGTTAAAATGGCACTGAAATATCAGCACTCCATCTACATGGTGTGGGAGTAAAACCCACAGCCTTTTGCATCAAAGGCAATTATGCTGCTAATCCTGCTTTTAGATTCAGCAACACAAACAGTGACTGCCATTTGATAAAACAGTTAACCACCAAAATTCACTGTATACCACAGAAGAGACAAAAACTGAATTAGCATAAAAAGTTTTAATCTCTGCTTTCTTAAAACACTTCATCAGAATGATAAAAACACAGTGCCCCACTCTATTTAAACCTAAAATGTGAAATCAATTACTACTCAATTACAGTCAATTAAATGTAATTAACAATAAAGAAGTTTTTTAACCATTTATCTTCCTACTTTCTAAAAAACACTTTTTATGCGTTCATTCAGACCTGGTAAAACATCTGCCAATTCACTTGTGGTGAAAACTTTTTTTAAACAAAACAGTTA